>NC_090992.1:21950666-22255750 GCF_041146395.1 Eulemur rufifrons
TAGGGAAAGTGTCCATGATGCTATGACTTGGAGACTTCAAAAAGTTTTCCTTGTCTGCAAATAGTTTTCTGAACAGCTGTCCACATTGCCTGAAGTCGGTAGATGTTGCAGTTGAAAGGCCTTTTTAAGATGGCTCCATTTATTATAATCAACAAAATGGCTACATATGATAAAAAAAAATGTGTTGAGTGTGATTGTGTGTGTGGATTGGGCATACAGTGGTTATGGAAGAGAAGAATAAATGCCTGGAATTCAAGGTCCTGTCCTGCTCTTAGGTAAGGATACCAAGTGATGGCAAAAGTAGGAAATAGAGAGAGGAGAGGACCTACATTTTCAGACTTCCTTATACTTATGTTGCCTTTTATACATGACGTAAGAAGGTAAGCTCATGCTTAGGGAAGAATGAAAATTTTATTCAAATATCTGTTTGATGTATACTTTTTAAAGCAGGAGCTTTCATACCTTCTCATATACTAATCCTTAGTATCTGCCTATAAATTAGCATTTGCTCTGTAACTCTAAACTTTATACATGGTATTAAACTACAACTTATCTTTCCATAACATTTCTGGATTTATATGTTACTAAAGTAACAACTTACAGACTTAAACCTTAGGCGTGATACAATCAGAATTCTAGAAGAAAATATAGGAAAGACTCTTACAGACATTGGCCTAGGCAAAGAATTTATGAAGAAGACCCCCAAGGCAATCACAGCAGCAACAAAAATAAATGAATGGGACATGATTAAAGTAAAAAGCTTCTACACAGCCAAAGAAACAGTCCAGAGAATAAACAGACCACCTACAGAATGGGAAAAAATTTTTGCATACTACACATCAGATAAAGGACTGATAACAAGAATCTATTTAGAACTCAGGAAAATCAGCAAGAAAAAATCAAGCAACCCTATCAAAAAGTGGGCAAATGACATGAATAGAAACTTCTCGAAAGAAGATATAAGAATGGCTAACAAACATATGAAAAAATGCTCAACATCCCTAATCATCAGAGAAATGCAAATCAAAACCACAATGAGATATCACTTAACTCCAATGAGAATGGCCTTTATCAAAAAACCCAAAACAACACATGTTGGCGTGGGTGTGGAGAGACAGGAACACTAATACACTGCTGGTGGGACTGCAAACTAGTGCAACCCCTGTGGAAAGCATTATGGAGGTATCTTAAACAGATTCAAGTAGACCTGCCATTTGACCCAGCAATCCCATTACTGGGCATATACCCAAAGGAAAAAAGGTCATTCTTTAACAAAGACACGTGTACCCGAATGTTTATAGCAGCACAATTCACAATAGCAAAGATCTGGAAACAACCCAAATGCCCATCAATACATGATTGGATTAGTAAGCTGTGGTATATGTATACCATGGAATATTACTCAGCTATAAGGAATGATGAAGATACGACATCTCTATGGTTCTCCTGGAGAGAGTTGGAACCCATTATATTAAGTGAAGTATCCCAAGAATGGAAAAACAAGCATCACATGAACTCACCAGAAAATTGGTTTCCCTGATCATCACCTAAATACAAATCTGGGAACGACACCAACCGGATATCAGACTGAGGTGGGGGGTGGGGGAGGGGATAGGGGTATGCCTACACAATGAGTGCATTGTGCACCGTTTGGGGAATGGTAACACTTGAAGGTGCTGACTCGGGAAAGGGGGGTGGGGAAGGGAGGGATATATACCTACATGATGGGTGCAACGCGCACGACCTGGGGAACAGACACGCCTGGAGCTCTGACTTGGGGGGAAAGGCGGTACAGGAGCAACGTATGTAACCTGCAATTCTGTATCCCCCATAACAAGATGAAATAAAAATAAAATAAAATAAAATAAAGTAACAACTTAGGCTTCCATGGTCATTACAAAACAATTTTAAAGAATTTTTCTTCTGTGTATTAATTTATGTTGCTTAGCTTTCGGTCACACATCCATGAATACACTTACAAAAAACAACAACAGCAGCAGTATCTCCGATGCCTTAACCTGCACTACATTGAGATGATGATGTTTTGAGCCTGGAAATGATTCTAGAGATTGTCTACTAATATACTAACATTAGAACATCAAATAAAAAAAATGGAATAAAAATATTTTGAGCATCTATGGTAGGCTTTACTGACTTTAAATTTTACTTCCAAGCTTTTGACCAAAAAAAAAAAAAGAAAAGTACAAACTTTTGAAAAGTGTTAAATCAAAGATGAAGCCCTCTATCATGCAATTAGAGAACTTCTCTAATCTAGTCTTACTTTGGTAAAATCAAGGTTTTTGGAGTTTAGTAATTTAACCAGCTGGAAATACATGCAGCCCATCTGGACACCATAAGATTTGTGATCAAATGACAGTCTAGAATCCAGATTCATTATTGATCCATCCATCCATTTATCCAATTGTTCATCATACATGTACTAAAAGCCTGCTAGGAACACAGAGTTATGAACATGATAGACAGGGCACCTGTTGTTCTACAGCTTATATCTTACTGGGAAAAAACAAGCTACAAGCAAATAAATAAAGTAGATGACTTTCATGACTTAAAAGTGGTATATGCCTAAATACATATATGGATATATGTCTGGGCTGTATGACTGCTGTCCATGTTGGTATCTTGGAAGGGCAGTCAGGGAGGTCTCTCTGTGGAGAAAATATCCAAGTTCAGATCCAAATGTTCAAAAAGAACTCTCTTTAAAAAACATTATGGGGAAATATTCTAGGTGAAGGAAACAACATGTGTAAAGGTGTTGAGGTAAAAATAATAGAAATAGCTAGAAGGCTATTCATTCATTCACTCAAAAAATAGCTATTGTACGCTTAGTATGTGTAAGGCACCATGCTAGGGCAATTCTAGGGTACTCTGCACTTTGCCAATAGCATTTCAATTGTGTCTTTTTCTGAGAAAAGTACATCAAAAGTGCAGGCTCTAAAATCATGCTGCTTGAACTAAAATTCAGGCTCTGCCAACTGTTATGTGAATGACTTTGAGGAGTCTCAATTTCCCATCTGTAAAATGTGATAATTTTTTCTATTCTGAAGGGTGTTTGTAGGTTTAAATTAGTTAATTTTTGTATAGAAATTAGAACACTAATGGCACACAGTGAGTACTCAATAAATGACAGCTACTCTTGTTATTATTTTAGTGGACCTACTGATCTAGTTTACTTTTAAAATGCTCATGAATGTTCTGTACAGTGTGAACCAAACCCCCCAGCTGACAGAATGGACCCTCTCTTGGCCAAGGGGACCCTAGAAAAACCTTAAAGCTGAGTTGCTGGTAATAAGGAGAAGGGAGATCAGACATGCCTGATTATGGTCTCCCTTTTGGAGTTACTCTTTGTAATAATGAGATATTAAATCATTAACAAGCCTAAGGCCATGCAAGACAAAGGTTAAACCACACCTGCAGGCCATCAATTTACTTAACAGATCTCTTGAGTCTCATATAGGTCCCTTGGCTTGTCTCTGATTAACAAATTTCCTTATCTTAAAACATTCCAAACCTTTAGGCAAAGCTTCGTTTCTTTAACCAATTACAAATCAAAGAATCTTTAAGCTCACCTATAACCTGTATTTTGACTTCAAGCATTCCTATTTTATTTGAAAACATATTTTATATTTTGTGATACCATTTTCAGTATTTTTCCTCAATGAGTTGCTTGAGCTTGTTTTTGCTCTTGTTTGTCATTGTCCTTGTCCTCATACCTTCAACCACATTCTGGGACAGAGTAAAGGATACGTATATTTTGAAAGAATGAATAAATGCATGCATGCATGAATGAATGAATGAATGAAAATTTTTGTAACTTATTTTTAAAACTGAATTTATTAGTGTGATCTCTATACGATCTTATTAATTTAATTAGTGGCTAATTCCTATTTGTAAGCCTTTGTCTAGTATCTAGAATAGAGTTGGTGTAGCATGCTTGTTCACTAATATTTATTGAAGTCATGAACTAATATGTTATAGCATTTCCAGAATTTAGTTTTAAATGACTTAGTTGAATCTGTGAGCTCATAAGAAAAAATGAATAAAATATTTCAACTTCAAAATTTCTATTTACTTACAAGCTATGACTTTAGTAACAGAAAAGAATGGGTCTATTAGAGATATGAATCATATTGTGTATATAAACTTTAATATGTATATGTATATGCACTGTTTAGGGTTCTCCAGAAAAATAGAACCAACAAGATGTATACAGATAAAAAAGAGGGGATTTATTGTGGGAATTAGCTCACGTGATTATGGAGCTAAGAAGTTTCATGATATGCTGTCTGCAAGCTGCGAGGCCAGGGAAACTGGTGGTGTAATTCAGTGTGAGTCTGAAGGCCTGAGAACCAGTGGAGCTGATGGTGAAACCTAAATCAGTCCATTTGTTAAGTCCAAGGCCAGAGAAATGAGTAGACCACTGGTGCAAGTCCTACAGTCCAAAAGCCTGAGAACCTGGAGGTCTGATGTCTGCTGGAATGAGATGACTGTCTCAGCTCTAGAAAGGGAGGGAGTGAATTTACCCTTCCTCCACCTATTCCTTCTATTCAGGTCCTCAAGGGATCGGATTAAACCTACCCCCATTGGTATGGTTGGATCTTCTTTATTCAGTCTGCTCATCCAACCACCTATATCCTCTGAAAATGCCCTCGTGGAAACACACAGAAATAATGTTCTACCAACTATCCGGGCATCTCTTATCCAGTCAAGTTGACACATAAAATTAACCATCACAGTATGGTTTATTTTCCTCTTAAATGCAGATTTTTTTTTTTTTTAGAAATCAGAGCTATATTATGTCTTGGAAGATTTTAGAAAGTAAAAACATGAAAAGGAGAATTAGCCTTTTCATGCTTAATAAACTACTTATAAGAAAAGTATGTCTATTACATTTTAGTCAACAGATATTTATTTAACATGACTCTGAAGCCAAATACTCCACCTTTCAC
The DNA here is from genome assembly GCF_041146395.1 of Eulemur rufifrons. Classification (NCBI taxonomy): domain Eukaryota; kingdom Metazoa; phylum Chordata; class Mammalia; order Primates; family Lemuridae; genus Eulemur; species Eulemur rufifrons. The sequence goes on from NC_090992.1 coordinate 21,955,634, forward strand.
CTCTGACTTTGGCCTTTACCATATCCATACTCTTGAGCAGGTGGTTTACTCTTTCTATATATCAGTTTCCTTATCTGTAAAATGGGAATAATGTTAGTACCAATCTCATAGCCTTGTTGTGTGAATTAAATGAGTAAAGGTGTGTTGTGTACTAAGAGCACTATTTACTGGTACATAGTGAAAACTATTTAAGAATTTCCTAGGATGACTATTATTTCTGTTATTACCATGCACCAGACAATGTTCTAGGTGCTGAATTCAGGAGATATTTGGCAGATATGCAGGCAAAATTTTATGCAAGAAGCAGAAAGAGAGTTGTGCTTTGATGATCAAATGTCTCCTTGAAGCTGAGAAAGAAGAGGCCCAATTATTTTGTGGCTCTGGTTTGTTTCTTTCAGGTGTGAAAAATCAAAAAAGACAATCTTCCTGAGACTTATGAGCTATTTTCAATTGCTGAGGTAGTATGTTGGCTTTTAAAGATGATGAAAAGAAATGAATGTTACCATTTATCTAAAATTCAGATCCTTTTTTACTAGAATGTTAAAATATTTTGAAACAATCTCAAATTTACAGGAAAGTACAAATAACATTTTATTCCCATAACATTTAAGAGAGGCTGACCTGATGCCCTCTCACCACTTAAAACTTGAATATGTATTTGCTGCATTTTTTTTGTTTAGTTAATTGCTTTAGAATTTTTCCTATGGTATCTGTAGTTTTGAAATTTGTCTTTTGTTCTTTTGAAACAACCAAACATTGGCCTACCTGCTGAATATTCCCCATTCTCTTACATTATCACAATAAAGTGTAAAAATTAGGTGTTTTTTTTTGTGTGTTTTTTTTTTTGAGACAGGATCTTGCTCTGTCACTCAGGCTAGTGTCAAGGCATCATCATGGTTCACTGCAGCCTCAAGCTCTTGGGCTCAAGTGATCCTCCTAGATCTGCCTCCTGAGTAGCTGGGACTGCAGGCACACAGCATTATGCCCAGCTAATTTTTCTATTCTTTTTATAGAGACAAGGTCTCGCTCTTGCTTAGCCTGGTCTCCAACTCCTGGCTTCAAGCAGTCTTCTCACCTTGGCCTCCCAAAGTGCTAGGATTACAGATGTGAGCCACTGTGCTCTGCCAAAATCAGGAAATTAACATAGGCACAGTATCATGAATTAATCCTCTAATCCTATTCTAGTTATCCTAGTTGTCCCAGAATTTTTCTTTTTAATAGCAAAAGGATCGTGTTCAGAATCTTTTATTGCATTTACTTGTCACGAATCTTTACTCTCCTTTACTTTGGAACAGTTCCTCCTCAGATTTTTCTTGACTTTCATGACCTTGACACTTAAAGATAAGATAACTTCTTCAAATGTCCTTCAATTTGTGCCTATCTTTTGCTCACTCATAACGATATTAAATTCTGAATTTTTGGTAGGAATATCGCAGAAATAATGGTGTCCTTTCTCCCTGCACCCTGTCAGCTGGTACATGGTTTTGATCTGCGGCACAACTAATGATGTTCACTTTGATCACCGAGTTAAGCTGGTGTCTACCAGTCCCTCTTTTTTCTTTTGTAATTAATAAATATTTTGTGGGACCTTACGTCTGTCCCATTAACCATCAAATTATGGACTCAGCGGTTTCCTCTTGTTGTCAATGCCTTATAATGCATTAGTTTGATTATTTTGCTACTCCAATTGCCTCTGAGTTGGCTCACAAGAGCCCTTCAAGCTTTCCCTGTGTCCTTTTGACTCGGCCTGATCATTCCTTAAGTACTTGCTTGCATTTTGGCAAAAATATGTTCTAGGCGCCTCTTGTACTTTTCCTCCCTCAGCTTTTGAAGCAATCACTTCTACAAAGAGTCCAAGTTCTTTTTAGTGGAGAGAATAGTATTTAGAAACCCGGAGCTGGGCACTAGGTAAGCTTATTGCTATGGGTATTGTTGGTCCCATCCGGTCACCTCAGTGAACACATACATGCATATACACTGACCTCTATATTTATTTCTATATGTATTTCTGTATGTTAAAAACCATAAATTCATGCCAATAATTCCAATTTCAATCTACCACGACAGGGAGCACAATAGGATTCTTCTTTTGCATATTTGTAGCTGCATTCTCTGACAGAAGACATGATCCCATTATCCTTATATATTTACTTATGTGGCCAATTCCCTGTGTGTAACCAATCTAAATTTGCCATTGCCTCCCCTTCTCTTGCTGATGCCCTCTTTACTCTGGTCATCTCTGACTTCCCACTCCTGGATGCCTGCTCACACTATATACACACCTCCTCACCCTGCTTAGGCTCATACCATGATGGACCATATCCTCACAGGGATGATTTCCTTTTCCTACACAAGTTATGCCCTAAGTGCCTGGCTACACTGAGCCTCCTCTCCCCCACCATGGATGCCCTTATCATCTTAGCAGGCTCTAGAACTTAATACCACCCTTCTTCAGGTTTGCCCCCCTTACCCTATTCAGGCTTTAACACCTTGCTTGGGGCTTTCCATCTGCGAAGACACCTTAGGCCACCCTTCTCCGGGCCACCACATTTCCCCCCTGCCAATACATGAACATTTACTCTGCTTAATGGATTTAGGACTGAATTATTAAGGAAGGGAAGGAAAGGATTTAGATTATAAGTAGAAATTGAAAAGTAGTGAATTCTTCTGGGAGCATATAAAAGGAAACTTTGCTTATGGCTGCCGATTAAAGTTGAATTAGTTTTAATATAAGGTTTGAGATTTGGGGACACTTTATTCTATATGAATTAGCATTTATATAATTTTTAATAGTTCAGATATCTAACAACAGGGCTTTTTTTCCTCAGCATTTTAATAATCTTTTTCAAATTTCAATGATTTCTTGTTGCTTATAAAGTCCTCTAAGATATCATTTTCTATGTGTCCAGCATAGACATTCAAGCTCTCACCACCCACCCACTCTGCTCCAACAGTAATAAATGTCAGTGCTAGGTATCTGGTCATCTTGACAGTCTCTTAACAAATCAAGACACAGTAAAGAGTATCTAAAATAAAAATTAAAAATGAATTCTGTACAATAAGTGCATGCAAAAGAAACTACACTACTGGAAAATACTGTTTAGGCATGAAAGAGATAATTTTGTCTTGTGACTTTCAACTGAGCATTTTTGTTCCTATGACCATTGATGGGTTTGCTAATGTGCATAACTCCCATTGCCTCATCCCCAGTTCTTCCTTTGCTGATGAATATCTCATTATCTAGCAATAGAACAGGTTCAGGTCCTCTTTTGTGGTGTCCTGGTTTGTCTTTTGGCCTCTCATGATAGGGTACATATGGTATCATATGGCAAAAGGAAAGCCCGAGTAGGAATTAGATCAGGGCTGACTCTCACTCCGGATGGTCTGAGGAAATCATTTTACTGTCCAGTCATGATTCTACTCACTTATAAAGTGAAACTGGCTGATAGTCTTCGAGACTTTATGAAAAACAAGCATATTAATAAATAAGTATACCATTCAGTAGTTTAATAAAGATTTTATGATGTTGGGATTGATTCTTTCATCAATTTATTTTATTGATTGCACGTTTCTGTTAATGAAGCCTCAAGGAGGTTTTTTCCTGGACTCAGTTGCTCACCACACAGAAAGCCAATTACTGAGACAAGGAGGAGTATCGAAAAAAAAAAAAAAAAAGGAAATTTATTGCAAAGGACATCAACCAGGAGGTGGGAGGACTGCCTCAAAGCCACCTCCCCAACTGACAGGGTCAGGGGGTTTTCCTGAAGTGAAATGAATAATGCGTGAAGCAAGTGAGCATTATTACATGTTAGGGGCAGAGTGCAGGGCACACAAGTGTGAGAAATCATACTACCACATACATTGCATGATCAAAAAATGTTGGATAAACCCCTCCCTGGATGCAGATTTTAGTACTATAATTAGCTAGGGGTTAATATCGGTCATCCTTTCGGACTTGTGCATGTGTGGGCTGTGGAGAGTAGATTGTTCAGTGGGTCTTTCAGCAAGATTTGTGGTGGAATACCACTTATCTTGACTTTTCTGAACAATGCGGTAGGATAAGGCTTTGTGATTATCTCATTACTGCAAGGAGGGTTGTCATTGTGAAAAACAACTCAAAAGGGAGGGGATCAATAAAACAGAAAATTATAAAGTTCTGGTCAGCAAATCCTACTGGCCAGGGAGTTGAAACATGAGATAACTGCAAAAAGGAATTTTTGTTCATAGAGCCAGTTACAGTTCCATTTATGTGAAATGTCCAGAAAAAAAAATCTAAAGGAACAGGAAGTAGATTAGTGATTTTCAGTGGCTGGAGGGAGGGGACAATGGGGAATGACAGATAATGGGTATGGGATTTCCTTTTGGGATGATGAAAATGATCTAGAATTAGATAGTAGTCATCACTGAACAACTCGATGAATATATTAACCCCCCCACCACGAATTGTGCACTTTAAAAGAATGAATTTTATGTAAATTACCTTTCAGTAAAATTGTTATTTAAGTGCTTCATAGTGGGAAAGTTGTGTTATAACATGGCAGGGGATGGGCATTAAAGTAAATTATCTAAAGACAAAAAATAACAAATGCTGGTGAGGTTGTGGAAAACAGGGAACTCCTATACACTGCTGGTGGGAATTTAAATTAGTATGGCCATTACAGACAGCAGTATGGAGGTTCCTCAAAAAATTAAAAATGAAATTACTACATGATCCAACAATCCCATTTCTGGGAATATAGCCAAAGGAAATGAAATCAGTATGTTGAAGAGATATTTGCACTCCCGTGTTTATTGCAGCACTATTCATAATAGCTAAGATATGGAATCAACCTAAATGTCCATTAACAAATATTTAATAAATGGATTAAAAATTTGGTATGCTTACACAATGGAATACTATTTAGCCATAGAAAAGAACAAAATCCTGTTGCTGACAACAATGTGGATGAATGTAGAGGATATTATGGTAAGGGAAATAAGCCAAGCATATAAGTACAAATACCACATAATCACTCATATGTGGAATCTTTAAAAAGTTAATTTCATAGAGGTACAGAGTAGAATAGTGTTTACCAGAGGCTGGGGAGAGTAGGGGACAGGGGTTGATGGGAGAGATTGGTCAAAAGATACAAAGTTACAGTAAGACAGGAGGAATAAGTTCTGGTGCTCTATTGTAGGGTGACTACAGTCAACCATAATGTATTATATCCTTGCAAATAGCTAAAAGAGAGGATTTTGAATAATCTCACCACAAAGAAATGATGAGTGTTTGAGGTGATAGATATACTAATTATCACAATTTGATCATTACACAATGTATACATGTATCAAATCATCATACTCTACCCTACAATATTTACAATTATAATGTGTCAACTATAAACAAAATAAAACTAAAAATAAAAAAATAAAAACAAACAAACAAACAACAACAACAAAAAATAAAAAAAAACAAAAAAAAAACAAAAAAAAAAACAAAGGGAAGAAGCCACATCCCTAACTGACCCTGTGGACTGAACAGCCCGACCAATCTGGACCCTTCACTCTGGTCTCATGCTTGAGAAATAAATTAGTTGTGTTTTTTTTTTAAATGGGGTATAAACATCGTTGTTCTTGTGGTTTTAAAACCATATGTAAATGTTAAAATATTTTAAATGAAAACATAAAGTAAAAATAACAGGTAAAATGTGTATCACAAAATCAAAATTACCTTATTAAGTGAAGTAATACGTGTGTAGATAGGGAGTTTGGGTGTATCAAAATGTAACAAATTATGTCTTAAATAAGGAAATTTAAAAAATAAGGTTTCACTTTTGACCCTGACAATTAGATATATGTGGATCCAAGAGCATGTTAGTAAAACAACAAAGTACCCGTAATTAGAATTGAACCAATTATAAGACTGCTAAAATTCTGGAGACAATATAACCAAAGGAAATGTAGTCTGATGGCCAGAAAAAGCAATAAAGGTAAGAAACATTAACATCTCTTGAAACGGTGAATATTAGAAGCAGTCTAGATGTTTGATATTAGAGTATTGATTAGATAAGTTGTGATATATCAAATGCTGGAAGAGTAAGCAGCCCTTAGAGACTGGGAAAGTATTTCAATGGCATGAGAGAGAATATATGACATAAAAATATTTTGATGAGAATAAAATAAAGGCCGGGCACGGTAGCTCACGCCTGTAATCCTAGCATTCTGGAGGGCCAAAGTGGGTGGATTGTTTGAGCTCAGGAGTTTGAGACCAGCCTGAGCAAGAGTGAGACCCCCATCTCTACAAAAAAATAGAAAGAAATTATCTGGACAACTAAAAATATACAGAAAAAATTAGCTGGGCATGGTGGTGCATGCCTGTCGTCCCAGCGACTCGGGAGGCTGAGGCAGGAGGATTGCTTAAGCCCAGGAGTTTGAGGTTGCTGTGAGCTAGGCTGATGCCATGGCACTCTAGCCAGGGCAAAAGAGCGAGACTCTGTCTCCAAAAGAAAAAGAAAAAAACAATAAAATAAAATATAAACTAGATGAAAAATAGCATGTGTAATAAAATCCCAAATTAATTTTTCAAATATGCTGGTATTTGAAATAGAATAGAATGTTGATAGCCCTTTTATTTTTGACATAGTAAGATTATGTGTAATTTTTAAAGTTTGCAGTTTTAAATATTTTTAAAGTGATATCAATATAAAATTTCTTTATGCTAAGAAAAATCAAAGGAAATGTTACTTGAAAAAATGATTTTTCTGACAAATGTAGATAATACTATAATGAAATATTAACTGGAGTGCTTCATTTTTCAGCAAGTGTTAAAGATAATCTTGTCATTCCCCTTTAATTATAACAGACATATCAACTTTATTGTGTGTGATTGTGCCTCCATTAACAAATATTTAGTATCCTTAGTCCTTTCTGCTGGGTACTATTGATATAGTCAAGTATAATTACTAATAATTATGACATAAGAAAAAAAAAAAAACTACCCCTCACTCCACATTTCTCAATATTCTTTGAGAGGGTTAATATCATCCTTATTTGAAAATAACTGGTTTAGATAGACATACATCTTCATGAGTACTTTTACTCTCATTTTTCTTCTTGTATCATAGGCTTTTTGGGGGGATTGTTTTCCTTCTTTTTAAAGTAGATATATAAATTTCTATAGTGAAGTTTTTAGGTGGTAAAATTGGTCATATTTTTTGTTTGTCTGAAACATTTTGCTTTTACTCTTGTTCTTGAAAGCTAGTTTTGTTGGGAATAAAATTTTAGGAAGATTTTCTTTTTCCTCTCAGCTTTTTGAACATATATGTCATTGTCTTCTTATTTTCACTATTTGCCATCAAAAAGTCTGCTGTTTTTCTGTTTTTACTGCTGTTCAGTTGGTCTGATTTTTTTTTTTCTGCTTGAGTTTAATATTTTATTTATTTTTTGTGCTCTTCAGTGTCACTAGAATATGTCTAATTTGGGGTCTCAATTGATTTGTACTGTTTGTATTTTATTTTTATATCTTTCCTTAGTCATAAAAAAAGTAACCAGTATTTTTTAATACTGTCTCTCTCTCCATTTTCTCTGTTCTTTCTTGATGGAACTCTGATTTTATATACATATACATTTATATATATATGTTTATTCTTAATGATCTATACATTCCCTTAATAATTCTTTCATATTTCTCACCTAGACTTTCATTGCTCTACTCTGGCAATTTATTTAGATGTATATTTTAGAACAGTAATTTTCTCTTTAACTAGCTCTGAATCTGTTTTTTAATTTGTCCACTGAGTTTTTTTTTATTTTAATCATTATATTCATAAGTGTTAGAAATTCTTTTTGCTTTTTTTAGATGTGTTTGATCATTCTTGATAGTATCCTGTTGCTTGTTTCTCTTTGTGATTCCATCCTTTAAAATATATTTCAGTAATAGCTATTAGATATTCCCTTTGGCAACTCCAAAATCTTAAATATTTGGAAGCATATACCTTTTATTTGTTTTTGGTTTTGATGTCAATCCTACTAAAAAAGTTTTTTTCTTTGCATACTATTTTTTAAGTCATCTCATATCCTGAACTTAATTTGTGGGAATTCTAAATGTCTAAATTAAGGACAATTTTTGTTTTTAGAGAGGATTTGGCAATTGTTTTCCTGAGAGTCAGGAGTTGATAACACCCTGGGACCACTTTAGCTCTCTCCATGAAAGCCTCTGGCTCCACCTTCCTTTGTCAGGGAGCTTAAGGCTTGGTCTCCTTATCTTGTCCTAGAATTGGCATTTATTCACCATTGGCTCTTGAACTATGTACTACTCACAGGTGTCGTCTCTCTCTTCCTCTCTCATCTCCACCCCATCCCCCCTTGGAAATTGCCTTTAATTTCTTCAAGGGCCTAGTTGTATGCTAATAGCAAGCCTTTTCAAGGCTTGCTATCTAGTCTATCAAGATACTGGAAGCCAAAGGTCTCTTATAACTTGAAGACTATAGAAGTACATGTTTATCTTCCATGTTACTAATTTAAATTTTTGTGTCTTAAATTTTCTTCTTTTCTTCTTTAAAATTATAAATCTGCTATAGTATGGCTAGCTCCTTTCTAATTAGTTCCTATCAATCTCTCTTTTCACATATTTGAATTCAGGATACGTTTATTTGAAATCAATATGCTGCTTTTTTAACAAATTTAGATCAACCTTCATAAGTCTAATTTTATAAATAGGATTAAGAGATGATATGATTTCCTGTTTCTAATCATAGCTAATTAGTTTGTTATACAATCATGTGCTGCATAACAACGTTTCAGTCAACAATAGGACACATAGATGACAGTGATCCCGTAAGATTATAATGCTGTACTTTTACTGTTCCTTTTCTATGTTCAGATACACAAACACTTACCATTGTGTTACAATTGCCTACAGCATTTAGTACAGTAACATGCTGTACAGGTTTGTAGCCTAAGAGCAATAGGTTATATCATATAGCCTAGGTGTGTAGTAGGTGATACCATCTAGATTTGTGTTAAATACACTCTGTGATGTTCACACAATGACTTCATCTAAAGACACATTTCTCAGAACATATCTCTGACGTTAAGCAATGCATGGCTGTACATGTTTTTATTCTGATGTGACTTTAAAAAGAGCCCTTTATTCCCCAATCGGCTTTTGAAGAAAATCATAGCAAAGAATGTAATTCTAACTCTTGAAACCTGTAGAGTAAATGTGAGAAGTGGAGATTAGCTAGGACACAGTGATGCCTGACTTAAATTTATGTAGGTAAGTGTGCAACTATTGATCTGAATGTGCATGCTTTAACATTATTTATGAAAAGAAAACAAATGCTGGAAAGGTTGACATTAAATGATTAAAAAGTTCATTTTAATATCACCCAAATAGGGAGGATTTCTCTTTATCTCAAAGTGTAATTGCTCTGAAATGTTTAAAGCAAAATATCTGCTCAAATAATTTATTTCAACTACATCTTTCTACTACATAAGAAAATAAGCGTTAATATTTAGATTTTTGCTTCTCATCTTAAGCATTTATTTAAAACAAAAATGAATATCATTCCTTAGATTGCAGCCTAGTCTTCAGCTGTGACCACTCAAGAGTATGTCTAAATGCCACAAAAGGCTTTAACTCACCTTACAGAAAGGAGAGGAATTTCAATGTAGCCTGTTTTCATTCAAGGACAAATTAAAATATTTTCTCCCAGTCTACAGCTTGTCTTTTCATTCCCTCAGCAGTGTCTTTCACAGAATAATTTTTAATTCTAATGAAGTCCAACTTGTCAATTTTTTCAGGGATTGTGCTTTTGATGATGTATCTAAAACTCATTGCCAAACTCAAGGTCACACGGATTTTTTTTCCTGATAATTATTTTTAGGGATGCAAATAATTTTTAGTGTAGGAAGCTCCATTAATTACTATAAAAATGATAAAAAATTTACACTCCAATCTTTATTTTTCATTTATAAGAAAAATGTTGACAATTTTATACAAGAGACTCATGAAATAATGCTGCTTATATATGTACAGAAATAGAATCAATGTCATTTAAAGGCATTTGTAAAATACTCCTAACTGCAATGCTAGCCAATTAAAGGTTAACTTTCTTATATTATTATAAGAACTGCACAGATAATAGGTCAATTTCTTCCCCATTGTGTTTTGATAATTCTCATTATCATTAATTGGCATTATTGTCTAAGAAGAAAGGGAAATATATAAAGTTGATAAAGAAAAAACATTGCCAGCTGTCCACAAGGTCAAATTCTCTCAACCAGTAGATGTCATTCTCTCTCTATTTGAATGTGAATTTCCAATCTCTGCGTGTAGTTTTATCTGTTCTTATAACAAGTTATGAAAACCAGGTTCATTTCAGTCTGCATTTCTCTTGATCATTGTTCCAAGTTGGTATCTTTTCCCTTCGATAATAGGAAGAGTGTCGGAGTGTGAAATTGGGGCAGTTTGACAAAAGTGACAGTCGATAAGCTTCTGTCTTTCAGGCATTTAGCCCTTGGTGTGGGATATTTGTCTACTTATTCGTTCAATTTACAGTGAAACATTGATTAACTTGAAATAGAGAGACATTCTATTCTTGCTTGTCTTTCAGAGTGGGACATTCCACGATACTTTTTGAGTAAAGACAAGCTGGAAAATCTATTTACAGTTTTGGTAAGGTGTCAAGAAAATCCAATCCCCAGGAAGCATTGATCGTGTTTCCCTTTACACGTATACAGCCCTTTAATGCTGTAGAGATTCTCTCTCCCTTGAGAGGATCGTGGCTCACCAAGACCCATCAGTTGGCCCTCCTTTGTTCTCTCCTTAGACGCTGTGCCTACCACAATGCCGCATTTATAATTCTATAGTACCTATATCTGTTTACTTGATTTATTAAAAAATAAAGGGTTGGGAGGCGGAAACACCATCTCACATTAATTGACATTCATTCATTTAGTGTTTATGGAGATCAGATTGTTTTAGGCACATTTTAGGCAGTGCGAATACCGTGGTGAATAATACAGCAATTGCTTATGGGACACTGGTGGGGGCATAGTGGGTACTGGGAAGCCAGACAAAAATATAGCCAATGACCATCCAGGAGGAAAATGTTACAAGAGAACTAAGAATACTATGGAAGCCCAGGGAAAGGATATCTTCCAGCTCGGAGGATCAAGAAAAGGTTTGTCAATGGAAAGGAAGCCAAACTCCGTAAAATAATTTAAAGAAGTTTATTTTGAGCCAAATTTGAGGACCATGGCCCAGAGCCACGCCCAAGAAGCCTTGAGCAAGTGGACTCACTGTGGCTGGGTTACAGTTTGGTTTTATACATTTCAGGGAGACCAGAATTACAGGTAAATTCACAAATCAATACATGGAAGGCATACATTGGTTTGGCCTGAAAAGGTGGGCCATCTCAAAGCAGGAGTGGGGTTGGGGGGTGCTGGGTTACGGGTGGGTTTAAAGACTCTTTGACTTGTATAACTGGTTAAATAAATGAAGCTTTGTCTAAAGGCTTGGAATGTTTTAAGTTAAGGAAGTCTGCTAATCACAGACAAGCCACTGGACATATACCCAGACTCAAGTGATCTGTGAAGTAAATTGATGACCTGCAGGTGTGGTTTAAGCTTTGTCTTTCATAGTCTTAGACCTGTTAATGAGTTACACAGGATATCTACAAGAAGGGAATGGGCAGGATGAGTTATGTCTGACCTCCCATCTCATGGCCAGCAACTCAGTTTTAGGGTATTCCCGTGGCCAAGAGGGGGTCCTTTCAGTCAGTTGGTGGGGGGATCCTTAATCCTTAAGATTTTATTTTGGTTCATAACTTTCCAGAATATATAATACCTGAGCAGAATTCTAAAGTATTTTTTAAAAATACTCAGGGGAAGATGCTAGGATGGGATAGGAAAGGATAAAATGGAATTTCAGTTAAAGGACATTTGTTTTCTTAATTATTGTATTGCAGAGCTTAGAACAATAAATAATAGGTATATTTTTATTGAATGAGTAGAGTGGTAAATTATCTCAAGAACCCAAGGTCAGACTGGAGACACTAAGCTCTCCCTAAACATAGAACAATTAGTGTGCCTACTATTTTTAATAGCCACTTAATCATATTGCCAAGAGAAGAGAAGAAAAAATAATATTTTCCTCAACTAGTGGATTTTCCTGAAAACCTAATTACTTTGAAGAATACATTCTCAAAATGTTATTTTTCAATGACTGGCCATAACATGCAGTTCTAGGGTGCTTGTTAAAATTCTGGAAAATATGGAGGCTAAATACATGAACTTTGAAATAGGATTATGCATTTTAAACCTAAATCAGTCCGTTTGTTAAGCTCTTAAGCTCCTAATAACTATTCACTTGATTTTTTTCTACATGGCTTATGAAAAACAAGAAAAAATGATTATTTCACCTAAGTAGGCATTTTTGTAATTCCATTGATCATAAATGTCATGACTTGTCTCTGTAGTTGTATAGGTATGCCGCACAATTCATCTGATTTTTGTGGTGTCTCTCCCAATTAGCTAACTAAAATGAATACTAAACATCCTTAGGGTTGATAATGTATTTTAATAAATATATATTATAGTCATAAGTGTTCTCAAATTTAAAGGATTTGTATAACTGTTGAAAAGTCAAGAGGATAAGAGCTAAGAAAATAGGGTTTCTCCAAGAAATAGAATAAAGTGTTTGAGTATAGATATATGTTTCTGATGTGTTTTCGTAGTAGAAAATCTTATAGTTTTTTTTTAAAAATGTTGTATCAGACACCACTGTATATATTGGAATACGTGGAATAATCATTAACTTTAAAATTTCTCATAGCTTTCCCACAAGTGGCTCAAATAAGGATGCAATTTTGACCACCACCAATTCTCATGCATCTTACCCCTTGACTTGAATGTCCAACAATCTTCTCTAATAAAAGGAGACAGAATTCCTTGAGATGGTGCTGGAAGGAAAAAGGGGCTAACCTAAAGGGATTCCATTGACCAAGAAATTTGAAGATAATATCAGTAAAAATAACAGCAGCAACAACAACAATCATAACTATTATGGTTTATTAACATAATTTTAGTTTAAAGGTCATATGTTTCTAATGAATCTTAAAACAGAAAAGAAAAATATATACAATAATCATGCATTGTTATGTATGTACCAGTGGTTGTTTACAGCTGGTATCCATTTTTTTTCAACTGGCACCTGTTTTGATGAATTGGCTCTTGAACTCTCCTAGTTATTAAATATTTTAAATAGTATCCTTTGTTTTGAATTAATTTTCAAAAGTAAGGATGTATATGTATTTGTGTGTGTATCTGTATATAGAGTATGCATATGTATATATGAGTATATATGTATATACATGTATATTTTTAAAAAATTATTGTTATTCATTAGGTATCTGCCTATATATTATAGAAATGTATTTTTTGTATCCATATAAATAGTGAAGTATAAACAGACAGTTGTAAATTAAGACAAGTAGTCCTTGAAATCTAAGAACCCTATTTTATGGGAAGGAATGTTAAGTTCCTACACAATTATCAAGTAGCAAAAGTTATACAGCATGTCCCTGGATAATAAATCAAGCAGATTTCTCAAAAACGAATCTACATAGACTCAACATCTCAATTTTTAGAAGATGAAACCTCTAGATGTCCCTTATTGACAGTTATAAAACTATCAATAAGGGTTGCATCAACTTATGAATAATTCTAACAGATCTGGTCAATAAGGCAAACTGACAGAACAATGGGTTATGTAACATGAACTAAGTAGGATTTTAAGAATCTATCACTTTGGAGGGAGACCTCAAGTTAAGAAAAATTGAAACCTATTTTAGAGATATGGCCCTTAAAAATATATTATTGGTGTAACAACTGAACTTTATCTATAAAAGGAGGAAAGTTGTTCTTATTATCAGTGGCTTTAGTTTGACTCACCTTGGAAGGGGTCAGTTAAGTCCTGAGCCTTGACCAAGAATCAATTGATCAGTGACCCAGATTCTATCAACTTAGCTAGGCTGAAAAAGAATTCTCTTTCTTAGTAGAATTACTACATTTATGAAAAGGTTTCACAATAATTTTCTGATACCCTATCTCAAACTAAGCCTATCTATTATTTTAGGATGGCATAAAACTAGTTTAAAAATATAGACAAATTTCTTACCTTTTGCGTTGTTTTTAGAATAAGTGTGTGTACATGTAGAGCATTGTGTAATACTTGTTTTTGCATGGTTTTAATTTACGTTAAAGGTACCCGAAGCATCCAAATTAATCATATACACTATAGTAGGCAGAATAATGCTTGCACCCCCCTCCCACAAACATCCACTTCCAAATCTTCAGAACCTGTAAATATGTTACATTACATGGCAAAAGGGACTTTGTAGATGTGATTAAGGAAAGGACCTTGAGATAAGAGAATATTCTGGATTATCCAGGTGGGCTCAAGCTAATCATGAGGTCTTTAGATTGGGGAATATTTCCCTGCTGCAGTCAGAGGGATATGTAACTATGTAAGAAGGATTAGAGTGATGCAATGTTGCTGGCTCTGAAGGTGGCTATGGGCCAAGGAATGTGGGTGGCTTCTTATAAACTGGAAATTGCAAGAAAATAGATCCCCCGATAGCCTCCAGATGGGAACATAGCACTTCTAATATCTTGATTTTAGTTCAGTGAAATCTATGTCAGACTCATAGTCAAAACTATAAGAGAATAAATTTGTATTATTTTAAGTCATTTGGTACAGTGGTTTGTTACAGCAGTGACACATACACCAAATGTGTAATACAGTTTAAATCGTTTAATGGAATTTACTTAACTACTATTATATCCAATGATAAAATGCTTAAATAAAATTTACTTCTAAAGGTTTATCAGACCTATGATAAATACTTGTGATACTTAGAACAGTTGCAGGTATATTGTAGACATTTGATAAGTACTTTTTATGTTAATAAATGAATATAGAATTTTTATATTTTTATACCTCAAGCATTAAATGTAGTATAAGTAGTTGTGTATCTTCCTTTACATAAACAAAAGTCTATCATTAAACAGTCTATGACCAGGTATAAAATAACAGCTTTCATACAAGGTTGCTGAGACATATAAAATATCTGATCATTTCAGAATTTTGACAAGGTCACAGGAATAAGGATGCCTTGTATATTCGATTGGGTTTAAAATTATTTGCTTCCTTTACTATTTTCTTAATGTATATGAAAGCCACCTATTAGGCAATCATGGAGTTGTTTCCCTAAGAGCTGCCTTCCTCTTCCAGGAATTGTGACCTTTAGCCTCCTGATCCATATGGTTTCCTCAGAAACAGCGTGTCAAACCTCATTCCTAGCTTCCATTAATTGTTTATTGTTTTAAGAGGGTGAAGGGTTGAGTCTCAAGCTGCTGGTCCTACTGGTCAGTCCTCTAGGCAACAGTTGGGTACTGTGTTGGGCATTTTCTTAACTTCAGTTGATGAATGAGTCCTTTCCCTGGGATTTTGCCACATGGATTCAAAACAGGACACACATTTACAATCTAAGGACTGAGGCCCCAATATGTAAAATGTAGGCATTTATGGAAGCCATTCTTTATACCTTGAGGAGAAAGTCAGCTTTTAGCAATAGAAAAAAAATAAAGTTGATACATAAAAAGACACAGAGGCAGGAAGTGAAGGAAGAGTCCCAAGGGACTTGCTATGCCAAGTTTTAGCTCTTTCTGAAGACCAGCTACATTTCTCCTTGTCCCATTTAGTAAGATCTCAGTTGGAAATGACAGACATCTAATTCATAGTGGCTTTATGTAACAGAAAACCCAGGAGCAATCTGGCTCTAGGCACAATGTAATCAAGGACTCAAATAACATAATGTCATCTGGACTTTATTTTTTCAAGTTTAGATCTACCAACCACTGGACTGGATCATCTTGGACTAACAGATGATCCCAAATTGTCTGCAGACCTTCC
Source organism: Eulemur rufifrons (assembly GCF_041146395.1). Classification (NCBI taxonomy): domain Eukaryota; kingdom Metazoa; phylum Chordata; class Mammalia; order Primates; family Lemuridae; genus Eulemur; species Eulemur rufifrons. The sequence goes on from NC_090992.1 coordinate 21,971,592, forward strand.
AGAAGCCCAAATGCTAGGTTCAGGTGATGAAAGAGAGAGGAAGAAAGAGAGAACACTTAAGAGCTAGTATATGATTCTTCACATTCGGTTTCCCCTGACTGTGTAATCACGGAAGCCTGTGTCAGTTGATGGCCTTCATCAGCCTGGTCCCTGGCTCTCTACACCAAGCAGAGTCTCTTTGCTGACCTGTGATGAGCATGGAGAATAAGTGAGAAATAAGAATTTATTTTTTAATGTACAAAGATTTGGGGGTTGATTATTACAGTGGTATAATAAAGCCTATTCTAGCTACTATAAAAATAGTTACTAAAAGTGAGATATTATGAAGTAGAAAACCTAAAATATGTGGCATTGACTAAAGGGGCTGCTGGATAGTGGTGAGAAAAATGTTCAAGGTGGAAGGATAACAATCCGTATTATGATGTGGTGAAATATTTAGTAAAACTGTTGTCTACAGTAATTTGGCCGACATATAATGTGCCTAATGATTTTGAGTTCTAGGTGAAGATATTAGAAAACAGAATGTTATTAGGGCATTTGCTTATTATCATTTGCCTCTAATAAGGAAATATAAGCAACAGTTACACTGAGAAAATTATTGACCAGCGTGTAAGTATGAGGAAAAGGCATAGGAGAGAGTCTAGACATTCAGGAAATTTCAGAGTTGAAAGAGGCTATCAATTCACATTTCCAGAGGGTAAAAGATAGCACTGAGATAGGCTCTGCATTACAAATGCAAATTAGAACTCAGTCATAGCAAATATCAAGTCAAAAGTAAAGCCAACTTCTCCTTTACCATTAAAATATTTAGTAAATCCTTTCAGTTGGATAAAAATGGCCCAGGACAAAGAGAGAAACAGGATGAGAGACTAAGCTGATCCACAGAGCTAGAGAGACTCACTGTTTTCACAATTAAATAGAAAAAGAGAGAAAGGAGAGGCATGTCTCCAAAAGACTTGGTGGTGGGGCTATTGCACAAGGAATAACCAGACTCATATACTCATGGAACTGACTGAATTTTGAAAGAGGTGAATTGCCACAGGAACCAAACAGCCTGTGACTGTTTGGGATTTAAAATGACCTCTGTGTTTGCAAAGTTGTGTTGGGCAGCAGCAGTGTTAGTCTCCAAGGCGGGCATGCATATTCGGCTATGCTCTCTGCAGATGTAATGATGTAGGATAATGGAAAAGGAAGGACTTCCCAGAAGTCAGAGCCAAAAGACATGAAGGACAATGGACTAAAGGATGACCTGAATTCAGAGCCTAATCAAAGAACATTCCAAACCCCAGAGTAGAATGCCCCATAATGTGTGTGATTTCTGAATTGTTTGAGGTTATTTCCATGTCTCCATTACTCACCTCCCTCAATAGAGGTATTTATTACAGAGATTCTATTTCCTTTTCACTCCTGTATATTGGGTGTGTGTTCAAGAAGCAGATAACTTTCTTTTTAGTTTCAGTCTCTGCATCAAGAAGACCAGATAAAGATGACAAAGATTTCAGACTTTAGGCTTAATGTTTGGTTGGGACTTTGGAGTTGTACTTTGGGTGGGGATGAGGGTGAGTATATTTTTCAAGAGAGAAAAAGTGAAAAAAATATTATGAATATTGGGCTGACTGTGAGAATTGTTAGGGCTACTCACCAATGTTCAGTAACATTCTGGCCCATAGTAGAATCACTCTTCTCCAATAATTTGCACTCAAGCATGGCCATAGGATTTCTTTTGGTCAATGAATTGAGAGAGGAAGAAATATTTATAGTTTTCTAAATTCTCTTTTCCTTGGCGCAGGGGTCATGGAAGCCTGTGTTAAGATAGAGCCTTCATCAGCCTGAGTTCTGCAGTGTCTCTAATGGGCAGAGGCTCTGGCCAACATATAGCACAATCTAGTCTATCCTGATGGATAGAGTCAACTTTGTTAACAGTTTAGAAAGAACTCTTAAAAGTGACTTTCTATGGATATGATTGTTAAAACATGGGCCAGAATCGCATCCCTGAACAAATCATTGTTACCAAAGAGTAAAGTATGCTGAGTAGTTTAGGGACAGGCCATGTGACTTTTTAAGGGTATAGTTGACCTCATCAGAACAAGTTTTGAGTGAGGAAACTTAGTTGGTTTTTACAGATTCTGGCATTTAATGGATATTCTGTTTATAGAAGTGGCTGAATGGATGAGAGACAGTACAACCAATACATATCTGATCCACTAATAATTCTACATTGTCTATATTGTATACCTTTAGCTCCTTGATAATTCTATTCTTCTTTTATAAGATATATAGTACTCTTCTAACATTTTTTTTTAATGAGTAAGAAGGACTGAGTTGGCTTTTGGTCACTGTCAATGTAACAAACTAACCTAATTCAAAACTCTGAATTCTTAAAACAAAACTTATCAAATTAGATGAATATGCTATCATGATAAATACTGAGATTTCCCACCCTTTCCTAAGCTCTGCAACATGGAAGAATCTCAGAGGATGACTGTACCACCTGAATACAGATTACTCTCAAATATAGAATTTCTGCTGGGCTTCTTATTGAATTTCTAAATATTTCAAATACAGTGCTCCAAAAAGCCAATCCCTCCCCACCACTCAGTTCACACCAACTCTGAAATCTCTAGTTAGTTTGCACATTATAACTGTAAAGAATACTATCTTTAGAATTGCTTTCCTTATTCACCATAGTGCTGATTGTGTACTCAAACTTCACACTCCTAAAAAAAAAAAAAAAAAGAAGAAGAAACACACATGCATTAAAAAAAAAACAAAACAGATAAATGAACAAATGCACTTTCAGATTTACTACAGCACAACTCTGAAATGATCTGGATCTGAAATTTACCTCTGAGCTATTATAATGAGATCCTCAATATGACTTTTAAACAAACAAAAGACCATCTACGTAGGTTGATTTCATGCATTGGCTTAAGCAATGAACTGTATAATTTCTCTGCCAACAATGTTTTATTTTGTTAAGCTTGCTAAGGAAAGAATGATGGAATGATGTAAAATCCTTTTTTGAGTAAAGGAATATTTAAAAGATTTGGGGGGTTCTTTAATATCTAACCATAATATGGCTTTCACCTATAATCTACATAGCCAAACTGTACACTTATCTTGGTTTTATAAACCAAAGAGGCAAAAGGATTTTGGCAGCTTTGTACCAATGCCTTGGCTAATAGAGAATGAGCCTGAATGCTTCTGGATTATAGCTGCTTCTCAAACTGGATGGACTACTCTATCTGTATGAACATATGATTTAAAAAAATGCATGAGGTAGGTTTAAATTTTGCATTAGCCTTATTACTAACTTATTACTAAACTAGGTCTTTAATTCTCCTCTACTTAGCTTCATTTTCCACATGGAGCTAGAACCAAGATGATATTGTCACAGTTCTGCTTAAAACATTTTGGTGGTTACTCATCACCTGTGGAACAAAGTTATAGATATTTTAGCCATCCATGACCTGGTCTCCATCTACTCTCCCACTATATTCTGCTGAAATAATATCACATTATTTTGCATCCTGTCTGTAGTTTCCCTCTGACTATTTGCTCACATTACTTGTTCTGTTTGGCATATACTTTTTACCTTGTTTTCAATCAGTCTCATTCTAATTCTTTGTGCTGTAAGAGCACAAAGAAAGGGCACTTAGCAATCTCCATTTATTGAGATTTCTTTGTATCTCTCCCCCAACTTTTTTGGAGAATATGAATGCTGTGCAAACATCTTTCATGACCCAACTCACTCCCCATTAATTTCTTCCCACCCTCCACCTCTGCCCATACACACACATCTACTCATTTCCTAACATAAAGCCTGGCATAAAACAAGTGTTAAACAAATATTTATTGAACTGAATGAAATAGATTTACCTTAAAACATCCCAGAAGAGAATATAAAGCACTGGAATTAAAGGACTGATTTATTCAGTTCAAAGGGAAACACAAGAGCAGTACTAATGAAGTAAGATTCACAAATTTGATGCTTATCAAAATCCATTTTCTGGCTATATCTGACTTGGACTCTGTATGCCTTTGACAATGTTCTGTTCTTGGTCCAGATTATTCTTTCTACTTTTCTATAATGGACAAATTTCTATTCTTCTTTTAATTCCCAGTTTAAGCACTCTCCCTTCGGGAAAATCATCTCACATACTCTAGATATCTTTTCATACTTTTCTCTTGCTCTTAAAGCTTATTTCTCACTCATTCTTCATGCTCATTGTACAGTAACGTACATAAGTAATCCTAATATAATACTTATCACTTTATGCTATAATTACTTATTCACATGTCTCTCTTCATGTTCTTTAATTCAGTGCTCCTTGAAGTAAGAATTATTCTTTTCTTCATTTTCCCCACTCTTACCTTCCAACCATTGTTTACTACAATGCTCATGATTGGGTATTGGATATACCAGTTAGTTTCACTCTGTTGGTCTCAGCCACTGTCTCAGAAATGTGTTCCATGGATGATACGGAGGATTGAGAGTGAAAGGAACAACTGACAAATTACCATCAACTAGAGGAACAAAAAAATCAAAGTACCTTATGGCTTCAAGACCAGCAAACATTAGATTCCCATGCCAATTTCTATGCCAGCACATGTTCTATGGAGCCTAGAGGCCAGACTTTAAACCTTGGTTTACCACATAATTTGGTGACCGTGAGTAATATATTTGACATTTTAGAGTCTCAGGTTTTTCATCTGTAAAATGGAATTAATTCATAAAGTTTAGTCTGGCTTCTTTTGGGTATAAGTCACAGAAATCCAAATCCAACTACATGGAACAGAAAAGAGAATTAAGTGGCTGACATCCAAGGACAGTTCTGACTTCAGACACAGTTAAATAGAGAGGTTCAAAAGGTGCTGCTAGGTCAGTGTTTCTCTTTTCATGTCTTGGCTTTGTTGCTCTCTTCTTAGCATCATTCTCAGACACTCCCACATCAGGCAAGAAGGCCTCTGTCACCCCAGACTTACATCCTCACAACAGATAAGCACAGAGGAATTCTTGACCCAGAGACCGAGGCAATCATCTGATTGGCTCTGCTTGGGTTATTACTGTGGCCAGGCAGATGACGGTGCTACCAGTGGCAAGTCTAGAGTTTATGTTACCTCCCTTTGGTTGGAAAAGTAGGTTTTCATAACCGTAAACACCCAGGGGAAAACACAGAGTATAGAGATAATACCCTGAAAGAAGTAAAAGAAAGGAGAGGATCATTTCAGACAGAGACAGACAAAAACTATATCTTCCCAGGTTGATTACATTTATTTATACTAACAAATACTTATTGAAATAATCTCACAAAGAATTGTTGCAGGGATTAAAGATAATTGATGGAAAGTGCTTAGCCCACAATTCAACACACAGCAAACACTCAAAAAAAGTAATGGTTAGTACCACTAATTAATTAAAACTAAAGATAATATATGATAAACCTAATGATGCATATCTGCTATGCAGTTACATTAAAAAGTTTCTGAAGGGAAGATTGATTCAAAGATTGCCTTCTAAATTGGTGACATTTATAGGTGGTGTAACTGTTTTACAGTACCTTTTGACATTCAGATTTATTTCTTTGAGAGCATTAAAATAAGAATAACAACAACCCCACAATTTAAAAGCCTATCTTCTCTTTGCACCTGGAAACTTTCAGGCATCATTTTTTACCCCAATAGCAGTAAAAGAATGAGGTCTCTGAGCTTTGGTGTAAAAATGATTCTTATTATGAAGCACTACTGTCTTTGAAGCAACCTCTTCTTGTGATATCCTCACATGAATTTAATTTTCTATGGCTCTAGAGAAGGGTCATATGGCTGAAAGTCAAAATGTCACTCAATTGTGCCCCAGCATTATGAGAAGACACTCCTCTGGAGGAGCTTTTGTATTTATCTCATTGCTGGCTTTAATTTGATTGAGAATCAATGCCCCAGAGATAAGCAAGAATCTAAGACTTGCTGGGCTCAGTGAAATGTAAATTCTTGGAGGAGAGTGGAGGTCTAGGAGCTGGTTCAGAAAGCTAGGGCCATCTGCCTACAAAGAAACAACGCCAATCAGGAGAGCATGCTTTTGAAACAGATTTTGGCTTCCATCTGTGATTTTGAGCTAGATACTTAACATTGTAACTGAAAGTTCAGTACTTGTCCCCAAGGCTGATTCAGTGAGAACAAAGAATGAGGACAAATGATTTGGTGGTTTTGGTCTACCTTATCTCGGGTGAAGACCGATCTTGTGACCTCTGGACAATTCTGTTGAGGCATCTCCTGTGGTTAACATACTAGAAAACTAAGAACAAAGAGCATTTTTCTGCCCCTTTGATTACTGGCTTTGGGCAGGAATGCAGGTTTTAATTCCCAAAAAAGGTGGGGAGTTTTAAAGAGACAACTCATAATACATTTGTCCCTTTTTCAGGACTTTAAATCTGTTACGGCACATCTGGTCATTAGTGTCCACATAGAATACGTTATTTGCTAGGGTTAAAAAAATATACATTAAAATATGTACTCCTATCTTCCTTCAGAGGCCTTCAGAACTCTGGACACAAACTTGTAATTGGCCCCCCATTGAACAAATTTCAATGACCCCTATATAATCTCCTCCCCTAACTATCTACCTGACCTTTTGAGTTGTTTCCCAGAAATTTTCTGCAAGACAAAGGAGCTGAGGTTCTGAAGGCCCCTGGGCAGACTTCCTGGAGACTCACCATCCCCCATCACCTGCCCCTACACACATGACCTGTCCCAAGGCACACAGCCCCTTGTTAGTTACACCATGACCTACTGAAGGCAAGTGACCCCTTCTTTATATGCCCATGGTCTCCCTTAGTCGGAGAGACAGATTTGGGGCAGCTTCTTCCATTCTCCTGACAAAACATCTGTCATATTAAAAATTCCTTTCTTCCTTGGCAATCCTTATTGCCTCAATAATTGGATCTCAGTATGATGAGCAACTGGAACTAGACTGAAACCCCCTTGTGGTTTTGAAAACAACCTGTCAAGTAAACTCATTAATTAAACAAATAAAAAATGCAATAATGCTTAATTCTTTTTGTTTGATAAGGTTAGACAAGGTGATTGCTAATAAATATCATAATATCATAATTCAGAAATTCTGGTGCAGAGGTAATAATGCCCAGTTACAAGAACCTTCCTGCTGGGGCCGGGCGCGGTGGCTCACGCCTGTAATCCTAGCACTCTGGGAGGCCGAGGTGGGCGGATCGTTTGAGCTCAGGAGTTCAAGACCAGCCTGAGCAAGAGCGAGACCCCATCTCTACTAAAAATAGAAAGAAATTATATGGACAGCTAAAAATATATATAGAAAAAATTAGCCGGGCATGGTGGCGCATGCCTGTAGTCCCAGCTACTCGGGAGGCTGAGACAGGCGGATCCTTTGAGCTCAGGAGTTTGAGGTTGCTGTGAGCTAGGCGGACGCCACGGCACTCACTCTAGCCTGGACAACAGAGTGAGACTCTGTCTCAAAAAAAAAAAAAAAAAAAAAAGAACCTTCCTGCTGGAACATTAAAACAAAACTCTTCTCTACTTTAAGTTTTAACCCTATGAGTTGTGTTCATAAGTCACAGAGCAGGCATTTGAACTCTGATCTTCTCCCAGCTTTCTTTTCCTCGTGTGTTGCACTGTCTGCTCTACCTTGAATAAGGAAACAAGTCATAAAAAAGACAAAGTAAGAGAGGATGTGAATAATAGTTAGAAATTAGGCTATATTATAAGTGAATCAAGAGAATGTAAGTCCCTTGAGAGACCATGAAAATATTAGATGTTTTCCCACTGTGCATAGAATGTATCCACCTTATCTGGATATTGCAAATGGAAATCCCAAAGGCCAGAGGACTATGAGACATCTTGATTACACTTAGATTATTCCATGACTGGTATATGTGAAATGAAATTCCATCTCAATTCACTTTTGATGCCTCCCTTAATGATTTCCAAGCAACTGTTCTTTGCCCTCACTGAAAGGGAACCTGGAAGTATTGCTATAATTCCATAGAACTTGAGTTTCCTCTGTGGATTTGAGCACTATGATTTGATGTCATGGATGTTGTCCTTGCTAGGCCTGCTCTGGCAGAATATGTGCATTCTAAGGTCCTATACCAAATAAACATGCTTAGATGTGTGGATGATACTACCAACTTATTTTAGAATTATAAAGGATCACAGCTGGAGGGAGGAAAGTCAACCCAAGTAATCTTGTCTTTTGCCTCCACTCAGACTTGTTTCTTAGGCTTTCTTTTTTTCCAGTTCTGGTTTCTGATGTTTCATTTGTTATTCTGATAAGCACAGACTCAGGAGGGAACAGAACTGCAGGACTGCTTCCTTTGATGCATATCAAAGCCATCTCTGTAAAAAGGAGCTAGTAGGTGTAGAGTTACCAAAAACTAGGAAATTATAATGCCCAAGTTACTGCATCTGCCAACATTATGGTATATCTCTATGGTAAGTTATTGATTGCTTTGTTTAAAAAAAAGCCATGCTGAATCTATGGCTCAGTTGGTGGCATTGACGATAATAAAAACAAAGCTCTGTAAGACACTGAACATTGATTGTTCCAATTGCCGTTTTTTCCTGTATTTTTAAATGTGAAAACACAACCAGACCTAGTTTGCATTTGTGCCTTGGAATCACTGTTTATAATTTGAGTGACTCAACACAAATCATTGGAGCTGAATGTGTCATGTCATGCAGTAAAATTAAAATATGCCTTATTGTTTTATGGGGACATGCAGTTCCAAAAATAAGCTGGGATAAAAGACCAATTTGTGTTTGAAACAATGAAATGCTTATTAAGTAACTACTGCATGTGAACAGAACATGTTAGTTCAGGGATCAGTAATAAGATAAGCAGATGGTGCTGTCAGGCCTTCAGCACATTTTGATGGTCTCAATGCATATGTAGTTAAAGAGGATTTTATTAATATTGTCCTACTTTTAGCACAATGGTCATATGATCCCATTGAAGATACCTGTACAGTTTTTGGGAACATAAATCTAGTCAAGGAGATATGATACCTTTGGTTATTCATTTGGAGACAAATCTTCACCTATCTCTATAACCATTAAACTAGGGATTTTAGAGATTCAATTTTTTTTTTTCTGACTTTAAACAAATAGATTTGAATTTCACTTTTCTCCTTCCCTTTTCCTGGAGATATTTTCCTTAGGACATTTGTTTTTTTCTGTAGCTAAGAGTTAGGTAGGTCATTTGATCACTGGCTAACATGGAATTCTGTAACTAAGGACTTCTTTTGTTAAAATTCCTGACTAGTTGAGGGTTGGTCTTTAGCTTGTTAATTTTATTTGTTCAGCTCTTCCGTGATTGTTCATAATAAAATCTATTGTCTGTGGCACATGAATGTTTATTTCTACCTAGAATTGTATATGATTTCTCTAGTTCTATTTTTATATCATAGTATTGATAATTAATAATAAAATCTATACCTTATTGGTTGCCTGTTATGTGTAGGGAACTCTCGTAGGCACTAGGAACACAACAATGAAGGATTGAATGATGAGGGTTAGGTATTTGATTTCAAGGATCTTAAAATCTAGCTTACCTTTCCAGTTTAAGGATAAGGAAAGTAAGGCTCGAAATTAAGTAACGTACCCAAATTAACACAGGAAATAATTTCTACAATCAAAAGTCAAAAACAGATCTATCTGATTCTAAGGTTCATGCTAGTTACTTGCTCTCCGTCATAGCTATTGAAATTTTTTCCACACTTAATAATGGTGATAAAATGGCTCAGATTAAATGCTGCAAAAGCAAAGACTCAGAAAATAATATTTCTTCCAGATATGATTTAAGATGCCATCCTGTGTTATATATTCAAATGTTGTCCAATAGAAAAATAGATCAACATGCCAAGAAAATACAGAAAATATGTGAACAAAGTAGGTGATACTGGTAATTCATGTGAGAAGTGCCCAGTCTAGATGAGCCATCAGAAAGGGGTGTTAGGAGCACATATCAGATCTGCTCTAGAAGTTAGATGGGTCAATGATGAAGGAACTGTTATACCCATAGGTACTTGGAAATAAGATGTAGAGTGTTTGAATACTGCTGTATTTGCCTTGGTTTTGGATATGTTGAGGTAATCTATAACATTAAAAATAATATGAGAAAGAATAATAAGGATGATTCTTATCTTTTATTTAACACTTTTTTTGCACCATTAATTCTGCTAAGTTCTTTTTACATTTTAATTAATTACTGAAATGTCATATGATCAGGTGATATCAACTCATTTTAGAGAAGAGAAAACAGAATCAGAGAGCTTAACTCTCCCAAGTTCACACAACTAGAAATACACAGAGCTTTCATTTAAACCAGATCTGTGTGACTTTCCTGTTATATGCTGCATCCTCTGGAAAATGGAGCAACATAAAATAGCATGACTATTGCCCATTGATCCAAAATTGAATTCTTATTTCTTCTTTATGATGTTATGCCAATATTTTAATTCTTTCTTCTTTAAAATTGTGTTTGCTATTTTCTTTATTTATTTACATTGATTTTGAATGATTAGTCCTTGGAACCTAAACTATTAATATTCTGCCTTTGAAATTTTGTTGTCAGCAAAGCTGATTTTTGTTGTACTCTTGTTGCTATGTCGTGGAGATGTCTAAGTCAAAATCCTTTCTGCTTTTCTATAGCAATAGAGGCATAGTTGCATAGTGCCTGTCCCAACAACCATTCTTAGTTCCTTTCACATTTATTCATACTTGACTATACACCTAATTTTCATTATTGAAATGTGAGTGGAATATATATGTACTTCTGGTTTATGGCCTCTAAAAAGTGGATGTCTTCGTTATGCCTTTATCTGACAAGCTATAGACATTGGCAAGCTTGCAGAGAATAATGCAGAATAGAAGCATGAGCCCCATGTCACTGTGAAGAGGACAGTCACCTGCCAATACCACCTGATTTGCATGGGCAAAGAAATAAACAACTATTGTGTTTAAGCCATTAGAGTTTTGGATTTATTTTTAGAGTATATTAAACCTAACATAACTAACATCCCTATTATCAATAAAGTGAGTCTTGTTTTCCAATGGTAATAGTGGAACATAATCCTATGTTTTCTCCTCTGTGGAACATATTCAGACACGTAGATGCTCTTGCAAGCTGCCTAGAAGTTCCTAAGTTCATTAGGGCGTGGATTTAGAATTGGGCCTGCATACTTAAGTTGGACTTCTTTCTGCTACAAAGTGCAGAAGAAATTTTGATCAACCTTTTATTAGTCATATTCATGTTCCATGGCATAATGAGTGAAAGTTTATTGAAGTCTTACATGTTTCTAATCACAGAGCCTTAGATGTGCTTTGTAGTGGATCTGTCTATGGGAAAAGACACTTCTTCTTACAAATGTTCATGAATAGTATGCAACATATCTTATTTTTTTCTCAGCCAGATAATTTTGTTGTTTCTAAATTTCTATTGGTCTTTGGAAATGTAATTTTTCATATGAGTATAAGTTATCTTTTACCACTGTTGATATCTCTGAGAGAGAAGCTTATACTCAGGCAAATCCTAAGAGACAGTCTAGATTTAGATTCATGTTAATATCTCTGTCACTTAAAGGATCTTTAGGCAATATTCAATGACTTCCACTTTGTGTACATTGGAAGGGTTGCCTCTGATGCAGACATTTTGGATATGTGATAAAAGTAATTATTTTCAGGCAAGTTCTCCAGTGGTCAAGAAGAACAAAGGGCAATGTTTTCACAATTCAGATTTTATTTAAATTTAATTATTTATTAACTTTTTAAAAATAAATACTGTTCCCCAGTACTGACCTTGGTGGCCAAGACTTTCAGTTATTGCCTTACTTGGGTAATGCCAGAGAGCAGTGCTTGGAGAATGAGCTTCAAAGGTTTAAGAATTAATCTACCTAAAGGCTGGAGCAAAAGACGTATGCTAGAGAACAGCTTCTCATTTTAAAAACCAATTGCAAAATTCTCAGAGCAGAGAAGAAAGAAAAAGCAGAGCAGGAAAAAGAGGGTGTTGTATAAGTAAACCTGTTTCCTTTCTTTTGAGTCTCTGAAGAGCTTCTCATAGATTTCTTTGTCATGACCTTCAAGACAGTCTCATCATTGGATCAGACCTGGAAAGATGTGACCTATATTTACATTATTTAATAACTCCCCTATGGTTTCTTTCCTAATAGTATGTTTTGTTATTTTTTTTTCTCTAAAAAGTAGCTTTTTTATGATCACTTGAGTTATATAAAGTTGGGTTCAAATTCCAGCCCTGAGGCTTTATAGCACTGTGGTTCTTGCCTCAGCTGGTGCAGTTGTAAATTACAGGTGATATCAGACAATGCAGTTATGAAGAAAGAAAAGAAAAAAAATTACAGGTGATAATATTTATTACCAATAAGGTTGCTGTGGGAAGCAAATGACTTACTGCCTGTAAAAGGCTCTGCTCACTTCCTTGCTTATACTAAATGCTCAGTAAATGTCAGCCCTTCTTATGTTGTCATTAGTAATGGTTGTTTAAATCACAAATATGCCTTTGTCAATTCCTTTCTCATTTTTTTTTAAATTTCAAACTATTGTTGGGTTACAAATGTTTTTTGTTACATGTATGGATTTTGTGATGCTTGAGTCAGGGTTATGAGTGTGCCCATCATCCAGATAGTGTTCACTGTACCCGTTAGGTAGGTTTTCACCAATGTTTTCCTCCTCCCTGCCCTCTGCTTGATTTCTACTGTGTTTTACTTCCCTCTGTGCACATGTGTGTTCATCAGTTAGTTCTAGTTTAATAGCAAGTACATGTGGTGTTTGTTTTTTCATTCTTTAGATACTTCACCTAGGAGAATGGTTTCCAGTTCCACCCCAATTGTTGCAAAAGGCCTTAAGTCATCCTCCTTCAAGGCTGTGTAGTATTCCATAGTATATATATACTGTATTTTGTAAATCCATTCATGTATTGTTGGGCACTTGGGTCGATTCCACATCTTTGCAATTGTGAATTGTGCTGCAATAGACATTCATGGGTGCAGGTATCTTTTTGATAAAATGACTTCTTTAACTTTGGGTAAATACCCACAAATAGGATTGCTCGATCAAATGGTAGGTTGACTTTTAGTTCTTTGAGGGATCTCTGTACTGTTTCCATAGAGGTTACACTAATTTGCAGCCCCACCAACAGTGTATAAGCATTCCCTTCTTTCCAAATCCATGCCAGCATCTATTGTTTTTGGACTTTTTAATAAAAGCCATTGTAACTGGGGTAAGGTAATATCTCATTGTGGTTTTAATGTGGAGTTCCCTGATCATTACTGATGTTGAGCATTTTTTCTTCATATTATATTTCATATTTTTGTGGAATCAGTTGTAATATTAATATCTCCTTTTCCATTTCTTATTGAGCTTATATGGGTCCTTTCTTTTCTATCTCTGATTAATCTAGTGAGAGGTCTATCAATTTTGTTTACTTTTTCAAAGAATCCACTTTTTCTTTTATTGATCCTTTGTATTTTATTTTTGTTGTTGTTGTTTTCCATTTCATTTAGTTCTGATCTGATCTTAGTTATTTCTTTTCTTCTACTGGCTTTGGGTTTGGCATGGTCTTCATTTTCTAGTTCCTTGAGCCATGACATCAAATTGTTAATTTGTGATCTGTCTATTTGATGTAGGCATTTAAAGCTATGAATTTTCCTCTTAGAAATGCTTTTGCTGAATCCATAGATTTTGATAGCTTATGTATCCTTTTTTGTTCAGTTCAAGGAATCTTTTAATTTCCATCTTAATTTTATTATTGACCCAATAATAGTTTAGCAGTAGGTTGTTTAATTTCCATGACTTTGTGTAGAATTGAATGTTTCTCTTAGAGTTTATTTCTAGTTTTATTATACTAGTCTGAAAAGATACTTACTATGATTTCTGCTTTTTTTAAAATGTTTTGAGATATGTTTTGTGGCCTAAGATATGATCTATCTTGGAAAATGTTCCACGTGCTGGTGAGCAGAATATATGTTCAATAGATTTTGGGTAAAATATTCTGTAAATGTCTGTTAGTCCCATTTGTTCTAGAGTCCCATTTATGTCCAGTGTTTCCTTATTTATTTTCTGTTTACATGATCCTTCCAGTTCTGTCAGTGGGGTAGTGAAATCCCTGGCAATTATGATGCTGCTATTTATTTGTTTGCTTAGATTCATTTTTCTTGAATAATATTCAAAGCTCTGTGGTGGTTTGGAGAATTATGGCACAGTAGATAAAAACTCAGGTCCAATAAGCCTGTCTTTGACCCCACTTACAAGCATTACCAGCTAAATCATTTCAGGTGTGTTACTTAACCACTGTAGGCTTTCATGCCTTTATCTATAACAGGAAAATAAGGCCGTTCTTCTTACAGATGCTATAAACATTAGAGACTGATGTTTGCAAAGCATCCAGCACAGGGTTTGGAACATACAGAAACCTCAGAAAATGTTATCAATTGAAGCTTCCACTGGTAGTGATGATGTTAAAGATTTCATTTAGGCCTATTAAGCGTATTACAAAGTATTCATTGGTCTAAATGCCCACTGTGGCCTATTGAGCACATAAAACTGTTTTCAGATGTTCTCAGTAAATATTTAATAAATAAATACTCCTTGAACCTTTATTTCCACATTAAGTTTAAAAGTGTGAATCTTGAAACTTAAAAATTGTTTACCTCTGTATTTTATAAAACTAATTTATCTTGTTTAATACTATTTCTATTATGATAAACCCATAGACTATGTAGCAATTCCCAGAAACTATTGGCAGTAAGCAGGTAAGTTTTATACAAAAATAAAAGCAAACAAACAAACAAAACTCACAAATTTTTAGCTTGTCTTGTGTTAGAAGGATTTCTGGCAATTTGTTTGATTTTTTTCTTGTAATACCAAAGTGTAAAATAGAAAGAGTCCCCAGGTGAAGGCCTGGTCCCAAATCAGAAGTATTGAAAATATAGTTTTGGTCAGACAGCAAGACTAAAATAAGATGGAAACACATTAAGAGGCTTGGGCAAGAGACTGTACTGATGTTCCATGACTTCTATTGTAATCTTCCTTCTCAATCTTGTATTGATCAATGCCAAAATACGAAAGGCAGTATAGTGCATATTTGACTTATTCCCTTCCTCCCATTTAATAGCAGCACCTCCCTTTCCTTTTGGGAAATTATCTTTCCTCTATGAGTTTTGGGGAAATTGCCAATCAAAGCATTCTGGCTTCTGTTAGTACAGTGCCCTGGATTAGGCCACTTTCCTTTTGGAATTTGAATATTGAATAGAATTTCCCTGATACTTGTTCTTTCTTGAATCTGGCTCACAAACATTATGTTTAAGTCTATGTGCTACATGACAATCTTCTAGTTAGTTTCTTATCTTTTGTGGTTATTCAATGTTAGTTTCTGTTGATTACAACCAACAAAATACTAACTGATACACACAGTACTAATATTAGAAGCCAGATAAATATAAACAGTCTTGGGAGTAGGTAATGACTGGATAACTACAATTGTTTGTAACTACGGGGTAATGAATGGGAAAGATCTGCACACCACTCTTATACTCTACACAAGACCGTCTAAGTATGTCTTTAAAAAAATCCCAGTGAGTGGTTTTATTTTCATTAAGATATGAATATCTCACTCACTTCCTTGCAAATCTTTTCCATTTTTCTAAGACTCTTTTGCTTGGATCAGAGCATTATTCAATCAAACAAGACACATTTTTGTTGAATGAACACATTTATTCTAACGCTTTGAGTTTGCAGTTGCCAAAAAGGAAATCAAACCAATTCATTCACAAAAATAGATTGAGCTGCATGCTCTCATCTTTCACGATTGTGTTCAAGGTAGAGCTGTGCTTCTATTTTAAGAATGAAGAACAAATTTCTAGAAGAGATAAATTGGTATTGAAGAATCCCTACATAATCGGAAGACTTACAGGCAAATAATAATTATAATTTGGACCCAGAGATTGAAGTCACTTCAGTAATGATACTCATTAGATTTTTTTGTTTCCCTTCTCTGGCCTATATAGGAGCAACAATTTGCTTAATGTCCTGATGGACATAAGCAACATAAACATGATGATTATTCCTCGTATGATGTCATCTTTGCAGATCACCAGATTGAAAGCTCCCATTGCTTTCCCTGTCTCTACTAAGCAAAAGTAAATCTTTCCCAAGATGCAATGACACATGTTTAGGCTGTCAAGAAAAATGGGATGATGGTCTATCTGCAAATGACTTACTAGAAGTAAATAAATATTTACTATTCTTTGGTTTATTCTAACAAAATTTCTTTTATTAATAGCAGACTGTGAAGGTCCATGTCAGGCCAATCATGTAGGGGATTGTAAAATTGTTTATTGTTCTCCCAAGGAAATATCTATGCAAATATAGCAGAACTGGCTATGAATAAAATGTATGGTGCTTTTCATTATTAATTAAGTCAGTCTCTCAGACAGAATGGACTACAATTTTGGTTCTTTGTAACTTATAAAGTAGTATAACATTTTCATCAGAACTTAGGGGGTATCTGATAAATATATTTATAAGAATTTTACATCACATAGTAGTCCTTTATTAATAGAAAAAGCATAAATAACAGGGAATTAGGATTAGAAAAGACATCAATGCACAATTAAACTCTATTTTTATATACATGAAAATATTTTGAAGGCCAGAACCATGACCTCTAGATTTTGGAAATAGAGACAATTTTATAACTTGAAAAAATCATACATCCGAACACAAAGAATCTAGATCTGGCTTTGCCATAACTTACTATATGATCTTAAACAAGTCACTTATATAATCCAAATTCCACTTCATGTTTTGTATTTATAAAATAAGATGGCTGAACATTAGGTCAAGAGTTTTACCTAGTTGACTCTGAGTTGGATCTAGTTCAGAGAAAGGTTTTGTTTGATCATCATGTAATTTTTAAAATTGAGTCTGACGCATTTTGCCAGGGGATAGTCTGTAATTCTCTGCAAACTCTATCCCTCTCTGATGTCTTTTATTTTTACATTACTTGCCTAGCTTTTTTTTGGAGATATTTTCTGCAGACAGTCATGACCTCAAAATCTTATGGTTTGGTTCTAACTATGTACGTTTGGAAGGGATCAACTAACCCTATTTGCGCTTACTCAATGTACTTGGATAGCAAAAGCAATAAGGAGTCAAATTATGTATTTAATTTGACCATATAGTCAGTTATGACTTTAGAGTGAATTCCTAATTTTCCCAGATATGTCTACAAAATCCAGCAGAGTTTTGTTATTTAAAAGTGTGTTTGTTTTTATTTAACCTCAGACAAATGTATGTATACTATACAAATCAAGAAGTTTTCGAGTTATATAGCTCTTGAAAAGTTCTACATTCTGAAAACTTATTTAAATCTATGCTAATAGTTTCAATCTGAAATAGGATGGTGAGTTTTAAATGAAAAAACTCAAGTCATTTTCTGTTGGGTCATAACTTATTTCATGGAACAGTTTTCATTTTATAATGCATCTAAATATTGGATTCCTAGTATTAACTCCAAATAAAATCAATTTTTCTCTTTTCAAGTGATTTCTAAGAAGAAAATTTTATAGTTTATTTTCAAAACAGAAACAATTCATGCTGTTTTTAATCATGCACTTGACAATAGCATCCAAGTCACAATCATTTGTTGTGAAAATGGTGTGGTAAACAAGGGCTAATATTCTTTTTCTCTTCTTTTTATCATTCAGAACCACCATCCTCCAAACAATGGCATGCTACCATATTACCTAATGATATTTCTATCAGAGAAACTTATTTCCACAAGATGATAATGTTTCTTCTTTGTGTAATATTGTTAACTTAAAAATTACTATTATATTCTCAATTTAAAAATTATCTGGTTGGAAGAGAGTTTGGAGCATATCTAGTACTGTCTTCTCTACAGCACTCTGACAGTTGATTAACTAGCCTATCCCCAAATCTTTCTGATGACAAGAAGTTCATTACTTTGCAGCATTGTATTTTCACTTATGGGAAGCTCTAATGGCTAGGCATGTTTCAACTCAAATTTATTTTGCTATTGCAGTGTTCTAATGACAGACAACATTTTTGAAACTTTACTTGTCCTTGTTAATTATCCCTGATTGTTTCAAAGTTTGTTCCTGCAACAGTTTCCAAACACTTGACCTATCCTTTATTAGAAAGCCCTCTGTTTTGAGCAATGTCTACTTGATGTGACCAGTACTGTATACCCTGTTGTGTCCCTTGAATGAGATAATAGTTCTATTTTTGTAGTCTTAGATTTTATTCACTTTTTAGCAGTCAGGTAATTGAAATGTTCATGAGAAATTGTAACCTTATTTTTTTTCAGTATAGTTTTAAATATATTCTCTTTTCTCCTATATTTGGACATTGACTGATTTTGAACAATTGACTTTTTGTACTTAAATGCAAAACTTTACATTTACCTATTATCTCATTTTAACCCTATAATGATCTTCAGAGATAGAAAGATATTTCCATTTTTATTGATAAAAATAGTGATTTATGAAGAGTCTTACCTAAATGTATACAGCAAGTTAGTTAGTGGCAAAGTTAAGTTTCAGAACTGATGTATTTTATATTTGATGAAAAAAGGTCTAACATTGACTAATAACTTAGAAATGCATTTATGTGGTAAGCTCTATTGTTAACAAATAGTTGAGATACAAAATGAAACTGCTGGTTATTTAGTACATCTCCCTCTTTTTACTTCACTGTTATCAGCAATTCCTTCATGTTTCTATATACCTTCTTAATTATTGGAAGAATTCTTCTCTATCCAGTTACACAAATCAGTTATATAAAAGAAAAACTCTGCATTTGCTCTTTCTATATTCTACAGAAGTATAGGCAGTACATTTTAGATCTACATGGTTCTTTCCAAATCTACAGCTACAACACTCATTTGTCTTACTAAACTGAACATTTGCTCAGTTTGAGTCTAAACTTCAGCTGTTTATATCCTGTGTTTAAATGAAAATTCTCTGGTGACCAAGCTGGGAATTACTACACATTTTAGCTTTTACCTAACAGGCACAATTAGAAGAGAAAAATAGAGAATCTCTGACTTGTAGATTAGCATCTCTCTCTCTTTTTTTAGTAGATTCCCTAAATATTTTGCTTAGTTGTCTCTTTGCAGATATTTCTGTATTAAATGGTGCCTTTCTACGAGGTGGAATAGAGCATCTGTTTATCAGTCTCAAAGCAACAGTGCAGGTCTCTTTTAAGGACATGAAATAGCTGGGAAATTCTTACCTGAAAATAAGTTTTTTCTTTACACAATCATGTGTAACCCTAATGTGACGGCTTGTTATCCATCCCCATAGAGAGATTGATGTGGGCAGGTGCTATGACAAATTTGTCAATTCCAGCTCAGAGCTACAAAATTCCTTGTGCAAGGGCATAGAATTGACTAACTCAGTATTAATGTTCAAAAAATGCCAAAGACAGTTCTGTTCTCTCAAGCATTCCATTTGCTCTAATTGAGCTTCGCTAACCTTTTCTCTTTGACAGAATAACTTTGAATACATGTCAGGAGGAACCTTTATAAATATTTATTGAATCAAATAGCTTATTTGGATATGAAATGAGTTTAGAGACAGGAATTAAGGCCAGTAAACCTCTGACTGTCTGGTGTGGAAAATGTGTGCTGGGAGAATGCCTAATATCAAATTTAAAATGACAATACTAATTGATTATGTTTTTAGTATTAAACTTAATGTAGTTCTATCTTAGAAATATAGAACTTGTGCTTGTCAGTAACTTATAAAAAGTTTTTGGAGGGATAGGTATCTTCAGTTTATATACCATTCATTCATTTGTCCATTTATTCATCAAATTTTTCTAGGAATTACTTAAGATCATTTAGAAAAATACTTATGATATTAATATATTTTAATCATATAAAGAAAATCTGGACAAAACAACAAAAATATAATAAATCCAGGGATGGTATCTATAAAAAAATTGTACTCTATCTCTATTCCGGTAAATCATGTAGGAACTGGACTCTGAAAATTTGAAGAGTTTTTACATTTTGTTTTCTTGTTTAATATGGATCAGAATGAGTCACCATGAATCAATCTTTTTATGCTGATGCATTCTAATAAAATATAGACTTCTCGGAACTATCGAGAGGTTAAAATACCCAGTCAGAACTTGCTTGTTATGTTCATATGGGTAATAAGAGGCATGAGGGTGTAGGGAAGGGAGGGATGGTCTGGGAGTTTGGAGTTGTGGATTTCTGTACTTGTTACCATCCAAGCATTGTTCACTCATTTCATAGAAACTGTGACGGGTTTTGGGAAAGGAGGATTTCACAGTTGAATAGGATATGATCTCTTCCTTGAAGGACTCGCACAGAAAACATTGTGGCATGTTCTAAAATTAGAAAGTGTACAACTCTTTAGGGACATAATTCTGTGAGGTGGAATGCCAAAGCCCTCTTCATATAATCTGAGTATTAAATATTAAAAATTTGTAAATCACAAAGTAAAGAAAGAGGGGAAAAATCCAGAAATAGGAAAAAAAAATTTCAAAGGCACAGAAACATTGTAGGGCAAACCTATCTTGAAATCTCGTGCTGGGAGAAAAGAATGAATATTTTTTAAAAAGTAGCACAACTTACTTAACAATGATACTGGGCTTCCATGGGTTGTATTTTTAATATTAACCAAAATAAGGATATCAGGTAAGCAAGAAGACTTAGCACTTTCATTAATATTACAGACTTAAAGTTAAACGAAAAGAAGAAGAAATGTATTTATTTTAAGGTTAAATAAGATTTCTTCTGAAATTATCATTGCTTTGCTTAATATTTAATCATGATAATTATTTTGATTTCTCTTTTCCCATCAAATACCACTAATGGGACCAGGCACAGTCGCTCACTCCTGTAATCCCAGCACTTTGGGAGGCCAAGGCAGGAGGATTGCTTGAGGCCAGGAGTTCAAGACTAGCCTGGGCAATACCAAGACCCAGTCTTTACAAAGCAAACAAACAAACAAACAAAAAAATCACTATGGAAAGTTTTAGATTGTTCCTTATTGGAAGGTTAATAAGGATTAATAAAATCTGAGAAAAGCTACTTTGTCAAGAATATATATGTGAGGAATGGGCTGACTAAATAGCTGTAGTAGGAAGAAGGGGCTTCCAGGAAATAGGAGCAAAGAAATATTTTATGCAAGCATAAATATTTGATAGGAACAGAGAAATCAAAATAATTATCATAGTGGGACTGCAAATTTGTACAACCTTTATGGAAAACAGTATGGAGATTCCTCAAAGCACTAAAAGTTGACCTATCATTTGATCCAGCAATCCCATTACTAGGTACTTACCCAAAAGAAAAGAAGTCATTTCATCAAAAAGACACCTGTACTCTAATGTTTATTGTGACACAATTCACAATTGCAAAAATGTAGAATCTACCCAAATGACCATCGATATATAAGTATATTAAGAAAATGTGGTATATGTATACCGTGGAATACTACTCAGCCATGAAGAAGGATGACTTAATGCCTTTTGCACGAATCTGGATGGAACTGGAGACCATTATCCTAAATGAAGTATCTGAAGAATGGAAAAACAAACACCACATGTACTCACTATTAAATTGGAACTAAATGATGAGCACACATATGTATTGAGGGAAGTAAATCTTAATGGAAATCAAGTAAGGGAGTGGGGGAAGAAGGGATGGGCAAAAACCTACCTAAGGGTACAATGAACATTATCTGGGTGATGGGCACACTTTTAGCTCTGACCCAAGCATTACAAAAGTGATCCATGTAAACAAAAACATTTGTACCTCCATAATATTTTGAAATAGAGAAAAAAAAGAAATTGAAAAAAATAATGGATCTTTTAAATGTTCTATTAGTTAAAGAATCACTGTAAATAAAACTGGCTTTTAAAAATGCAAGGATAACAACACCTTTTAAAAAAAAATGGTAGAGCAGTTAATATTTCTTTTTTTAAATTTCAGAATATTACAAGGGTACAGATGTTTTGGTCACATGGATTGCTTTCGTACAGTTTGTGTCAAAGTTATGTGTCCCCATCACCCAGACAGTGTATATTGTACTTGTTAGGTACCTATCCCCTCCTCCCCCCTCCCAGCTACTTGATTTTCATTGAGTTTTACTTCCATATGTGCATGAGTTTTAATTGATTACTTCCAATTTAATAGTGAATACATGTGGTGTTTGTTTTTCCATTCTTGTGATACTTCACTTAGAATAATGATGTCCAGTTCCATGCAGGTTGTTACCAAAGGTATTAGTTCACCATCTTTCTATGGCTAAGTAGTGCTCCATGGTATACATATACCACATTTTATTAATCCACTCATGTATCGATGGACGCTTAGGTTGAGTCCACACCTTTGCAATTGTGAATTGTGCTGCAATAAACATTCTAGTGCAAGTGTCTTTTTAATAAAATGACTTTTTTTTCTTTGGGTAAGTACCTAGTAATGGGATTGCTGGATGAAATGGTAGGCTAGGTCTACTTTTAGTTTTTTGAGGTATCTCCATACTACTTCCCATAGAGGTTGTACTAGTTTGAAGTCCCACCAGCAGTGTATGAGTGTTCCTATCTCTCCGCATCCACACCAGGGTCTGTTGTTTTGGGACTTTTTGATAAAACCCAATTTCACTGGAGTTAGGTGATATCTCATTGTGGTTTTGACTAGCATTTCTCTGATGATTACAGATGTTGGGCATTTTTTCATGTTTATTGGCCATTAGCCTATCTTCTTTTGAAAAGCTTCTGTTCATGTCTTTAGCCCAATTTTTAATTGGTTATTTGATATTTTCTTGCTGATTTGCTCGATTGAGTGCTTTGTAGATTCTGGTTATTAGCCGTTTATCGAATATTTCTTAAAGTGAAAAAAAATGAGTTATATTCTGGCTTTAACAGTTACTAGTTTATGGGAGAAGAAACGCTCACTATTTTCTCCAATACTGCACCCTCTCACTCCCTAAAAGGGAGAAATCCAATCTAATTCTTCATACTGTGGATCAGTAGTTGAGCCATTGTTATTAGTGGTCAGGGTCACTGTGGAGTTCTTTTTTCTTACTTTCTTCTCCTGTCTCTGGGACTTGTAAGGGTCACAGGCCCACTCCTACATGGAAAGGCCATTATGCATCTTGAATCTCTATGCTTCCACTTAGAGCATTCTCTAAACTTTAGGGAAGCATCCTGATTGGATTCCATCACATAGATAGAGGAGCTGTCTTCGGGCTTGAGTCTAAGCTATGTGTATGATCCAGATTACAAGAAAGTCTTGCTTTTGGGTATTCCTACTATTCTATCTAAATATTAAAGCAATGTTTTGAGTTCCTATTTATGAGTGATATATGTATTTATCCTTCTTAGCAATCATCTAAGAAGAAGGGGCTGCTTGATGAAATGTGATTGTAGGGTTCTTAGGCTCTTATTCAAATTTCATCAAATTGTGCCTCGAATACTATCTTAATAACTAATGTTTGCTTTTGAAGATTAGATATGCAGAAACTTTAAAAAAATGATATTATCTGAACTTAGGCTTGTTAAATAATTTATTACATCTTTAAAATGGTATTAACTCCAGCTCAAAGGATTTAAAGAATAAAATGAGATACTATATTTGCACCTCCCCTATTGGCACATAATAAGGGCTTAACAGGATTTATTAGACTCTAAACAATTTGAGGGCAGTAAATTGGCTTGTTCATTATTGTTTCTTCAACACTTAGTATATTGTTGGTCTATTGCGTGTATGTCCAGACACATATACACACACATACACTTCCTAAATAAATGAAATGAATAAAAAGAATGTTAAAACCTTTGCACAGTGTAAAATAATTAGATAATCATCTATTTGGCATTCTGAAATGTATTTTCTGATTGATATGGGAAAGAAAATAGAAGAGACTTTCTATGGAGTAAATTTAAAAGACCTAGTATTGAAGTAAAATTTGACAGCTTCTGGCCAGCAGAAGACAATGGGTATCTGAAGAATTTGAGGGCAATAATCAAGACAGGCTAACTACTCATTCATGATGCAGTTATGGAACTAATTTTAGATTCAATATTTTCATCCAACACACACTATGTGTTTATGTAAATGTGTATATAAATATGTATATATTATACAACTCCATACATTTTTGTACATTAAAGAATTATCAAATAATGACAAAATTATTTTCCCAAATAAGAATGCAATTAGACTTGATTTTAGACTAGACTATATAATTAGGTAATATTTACTGCATAGTGTGTGAACTATAAGCTATACATTTATTTTAACTTAGTAGGTATATTTATGGACAAATCACACTTATAAACAGGGTCTTTCCTATCAGAATATTTAACTTCTTCTGTGACTTTTCCAGGAAAATGCTGGACTAAACTGTTGCAAACTTTCTGTCCCATCTGCTTATGAATTAGTTTATTGAGCTATTTAGTTTTTAAATGAAAGAGGAAGTAAAATGATTGAATACAGAAGGAAAAATTACACGACTCTATTTTTTAAACTCACTGTATGTTTTCCTCATCACATTATCATTTAATATTCTCCTAATAAAGAGAATGTTGCTTCAAACGTAATTGTGAATAAGTAATTCCAAAGATTTTGGAATACTGCTTTATGTACAATTTTATTAAAATATTTATTAATTTCTTGCTCTTCAAACTGGTCAATAATATCACTCACCTATCTACTTCTTTTTTTGAATGCAATATTTAGGGCCTTTTTAAATTTTTTTGTGGTTAGTATACAGAGGAACCACCTGATAAAAGATTTATGTTTATAAATAGGGGATTGTTATTTGAAAAGTCATTAATCATCTCCTTTATCATTCTGTTGTCAAGAGCATTTGTGGTAGACACTTTCTGAGATTTCTGCTAAGGACACGGACAACTGCGTGTATACCCTCCCTCCCCAAATGACTGTAAACAATTGGTCATACATGACCCAAGATAGCCCAATCAGGTTATTTCTTGAAACAATTTGTAATTACTGTGTGGTGAGAGAACATGCTAATTTGAATACTGTGGAGCTGCTATACGAACTTGGAAGCAGGGAAACCATTCTTTAGGGAGAGAAGAATAAAGAAATACACAAAGAATAAAAGAGAAGAGAGACTGTCTGGGGAAAGAACTAGAAGGTGAAGGAGAATGAGAAAGAGAGAAGGAGAAGCAAAGACAGACACCAGTGCGTATTAATTAGGGAGGCTTCTTCTTAAACAAATAATTAGAAAATATCTACTCATTGTTTTCTTTATTTGGTGAACTCTCATTTTTGCTACCTAACACTTATTTTTCTGTCAGGTACTATAAAGGATTCTGAGGATAAAGTTGTAAACATGGGACTTTGAGCCCCTTTTTCATGGAGATTTTATTCGAGAAAATAAATGATCCTCAATGAGTAAACAAAAGCATAATCTAGGATAATGATGAGTAATATGAAGCATTATAGAGCACAACAAAGGGTTAAATTGTGAGGGATGGCGAGAGGAAAGTCCTCAGTGAAGAGGTGACATTTTTAAAGCCTATACTAGGAAATTAGCCTGCTAATTTTCTATTTTCCAATTCTTCTCCTACAGTTTCTAGCTCAGTAATTATATGATCATAAGTTGCTGTAGGTAATAGCATAATCACATGTTTTGTTTCTGTATACGAGGGAGTAATACATCTTTGACCTCCAATATCACCTTCCTGGCTGCTCTAGCACTTGATTCCTGAACAGATGCCACATATTTTTGTTTTCATTTTGGTTAGAGAAGTCCCCACCTATTCCTGGTACCAATTTTGTTGTTTTAGAGTAATTAATGCTAGCTGCTACAAGACACAAACCCCATAATCTCAGTGGCGTGACCCAGTAAAAGTGCGTTTCTCATCTCACATTCTGATGCAGTTTGGCAGCTCTCCAAAGCAGCACTCCTCCAAATGGTGACTCAAGAATCCAAGCATCTTCAATCTTCTAGCTATGCCATCTGGAATAGGTGGCCTTTAAGGTCACTACAGCCAAGAAAGAGGGAGCTAAAGGAAGCACACCGGTTCCTAACTGCCTTGGAGTAGATGTGACACTGTTGTCACTCAAATTTCTTTGGCTTGAATTAGTTCCATGGTTCCAACCTAACTTTGTGGGGATGTGGAGGAGAATGAGGATATTTACTGAATATTAACAATTACTTCTCTAAGGGGTATATTTTGAAAATAGAGCCACAGACTTTGGTGATAGATGGATTATAAGGATGTGAGATGATTCCTAAGCTTTGGCCTGTGTAATTTGGGGAATGGCTGGAAAGATTACTGATATAAGTAAAAGCCTGACTTTAATAGTATTCAAAGGTGCGCTTTATTATATCTGCAGCCAAAGCTGTTATTGTTTGGCAATATTATAATTGATTTAGTGATATGATGGCATGTCCTATGTTATAAAATTCTTTTTAGTTCACAAAGATGAAGTACTTATTTTCTCTAAATTTGATTTTCAGCTCCATCTCTAGCTTTTACAGGATGAAGAATTTTATGTTACATTTATTCAATATATCATTCAATAACATTGAATGCTTACTATGTACTAGGCTCTGGAGAAAAAAAAAAGACACAATTCTTTATCTCAAGGAGCTCAAAGGTAAACATAAATTTAAAAATAGTGATAAGTCTAAGTTTGTGAAATTTTTATCTCATATGAAGACAGGGGAATATATCAAGTGACCTTTAGATATTTCTTCCCTGTCTGTGGTTTGATGAGTCTAGAAATCTTTGGAGCACTTTCTTCCATCTAAATTTATTCCAACTGTCTGGTTTGAGCTCTAAACTGAGTGAATCTGGCTTTGATTTTTCTAAGATTGTCCCTTACGGGTTTGGTAGCAAATATAGAGCAGATGTTCATAAAATATTTTAGGATTGCATACTTTGGCTATTAAAAGCACGATGTGAAAAAGAATTTCCTTTTAGCATATCATGTGTAACCAAATAAAATAACCTGAAGAAGTGAAAAAATCTCCAAGATACTCATCATTTCTTGGGGTCATCTCAGCTTTGGAGAAGACACAGGTCAGTGAATTAACTAACCAAATTGTTAATTAAAAAACAACAACAAAAGGCACTGTGGTGGATACTTGGGATATAGCAGTGACTCAAATGAACAGAAATTCTTCTCTCAGTGAGGATTCATGTGAGATGAAGAAGTATGGTAGACAGAGTAATGGCCCCACACGATGCCTACATCCCAGTCTCCAGAACCTGCGACTGTGTTTTCATATTATGTGGCAAAGGGATTGTGCAGATGTGATTCAGTTAAGAATCTTGAGTTGGGAAGATTATCCTATTAATAGATTGTCAGTGTGGGCCCAATATAATTACAAGGATCCTTATAGGATAAAGAGGAAGGCAGAAGAGTTAGGGTCAGAGAAGGAGCTATGATTAGGGATGCAGAAGTCAGAGTGCTATGATTGCTGGCTTTGAAAATGGAGAAAGGGGTCCATGAACCAAGGAACGCCAGCAGTCTCCAGAAGTTGGAGAGGGCAAGGTAACGAATTCCCTTCTAGAACCTCTAGAAGAAACAGAGCCCTGTTGATACCTTGATTGTAGCCCAGTAATATCATCCATCTTGGACTTCTGACCTCTAGAACTATAAGATAATAAATTTGTGATGTTTTAAGGAGCCAAAAGTGTGGTAATTTGTTACAATAGCAATAGGAAACTAGTACAGGAAGCTAATGAACAACAACTAAATAAAATACATCTAATGGTATATGATAGATGCTTTGAAGAAATTAAAAGTAGAGAAAAAGGATAGGCAGTGTGTAAAGAGGGGTTACAGTTTCAGATAGGTGAGTCAGGCAACGACTCAATGGGGTAGTGAAGTTTGGCAAAGACCTGAGGTTGGTGGAAGAGTGAGCCATGCAGACGTGTAGGGGAAAGCATCCTGATCATCAGGAAGAATAATCCCAGAGTGCTTGAGTTGGGAGCTTCGCTTGGTGTATTCAGAGAATGGGGAGTGGTCCAGTGAAGCTGCAGCTCAGTGAGATGTGGTAAGAGTACTAGGGGAGGAGATCAGAGTGAGAACAATGACATAGATTTATAAGGCTATGCTTCCAAACTTCAGATGCACATCAGATATCCTTATTAAGAGCTATAAAATTAGCAATGGGCATATTTCATGTTGACACTTTCTTATTGAATTTGCTAGTGGTGGGGTTTGGGCTGGAGTAGTTGTTAAAGCTCTCCAGGTGATTCTAATGTGCACCCAGGGTTGGGAACTGCTGGTGTTAGGCCTAGCAGATGGTTGTAGCAAACTAAAACCAAACCAAACCAGAACAAAACATTGGGTTTTATTTACTGTGATTGACATGAGAAGTTGTGGAATGGTTTTCAGGGAAGGAGTGGCATAACGTGGTGTTTTAACATAACTGTTTTGGCTGCTCTATTGAAAACAGATTGCATGGCATTTAAAGCAACAAGACTAGCTAATGTTAGCAAGAGAGTATGGGGAGATTAAAAAAAAAAAAAGGAAAAGGATTAGGGAGTGAGTCCTGGGGCATGCTAAATTAGAGAAATGACAAAAAAAAGAAGAAATAGTGGCAAGTAATGTAGAAGAAAAACTAGATGACTATGGTGTCTATAATTTGAGTGAATAATGTGCTTCAAGGAGTATGAGGAATATAAATGCATGTCACAGCAGGATAGATTCTCTGGCAAGCAGACTCTGAGAACAATTGTAGTATTTGCAATGTTTATTAGGGAATACCAGCAGGAGTAAAATCTGTGGAAGGAAGTGGAAGGAAGACAGGGCAATGAGAGAGGTGGAGCTGAAATGCTGGTCTGATGACAGCCTAGGTTGACCCTACAGAGTTAATATAACCCATCAGAGTTGTCCCTCATTGGACTGGGAATCTCTGAGCTTTTCACACCTGCCCCCATGACAACCAGTGTTTGAATGTGTATTTCCCTGGGAAGGATGTAACCTTGAGTCAGGTTCTGGACACAAGAAGTTCAAAGTACCCAGAGACCAGCTGTAGTTTCTAATTCAAAAAGCCTTTTGCTTGGTCTGCTGGTGGAAGTATGATTATTTGGGTACCAAGACCTTTAACCTTGCAGAACCTAGAGTTTTGGGGATAAAAAGTACAAATTCTTCAAGTGACAATTAAGTCCTGGATCTGGTCATTAACTTTCTCTGACCTCCTGCTGCAGGAGATGAGAGCTTATTTATATATCATCAAAGAGGCTCTCCGCCTCTCACACTTGGCTTTCATTTGCCTATTAATTGCTCTCGGCCTTTCATTGTCTTTTTCTAGCACATCAATGAAGCTTAGTAACAGCAACTTCACTCCATTGTCATTATAGTTACTATGTCCTCGTATTTTCCAAATGCCTGATACATTGTGTTAGTTTATGCCTTCCTTGCACTGGTACTATTCACCTGTCAGGGAACATTTTAGGAATTGGGCCATCTAGTAACAGAATCTACCTGTCTTCTACCTACCACCAAAGATGGGACCCTCATTACTAGCCAGGCAGTGACTAGTCCAGCTGATTTCTCAGATCACTCCTGATACATACTGTTGCAGATTGAATTTTCTGGGAAGCAGACCATGAGAAAGGTTTGGTGTACAGGGTGTTTATGAGGGTGTGAGCTTGGGCAAGGTGGCTTTATACATCTAAAGCCAACTGTGTAGAGCTGACAGATGAAGGTGGTGGGCCAATAGTACTCCTAGAACGATGTAGAAGTCATCAGTAAATGGGTTTTCTGGGTAATGTTTTGTTCTTAATTCTTTTCAAAAATCAAATCAAAACACATTTGATTTTGGTTACTTGTATTAGGAAGGGTACAGGTTAAGTGTCTATAACAAAGAAATCCTACTATTAAAGCGGACCAAAGTAGCTGGAAGTTTCTTTCTTACATAACAGTCCAGCTTAGCCATCCACAACATTTGTTTATGCTTGTGTACCCAAGACACATCCTCCAGTTCTTACCAAGAATCTGCCTGTGGGAAGAGGTAAAAGCCTAGGAAGTACACACTGATTCCTTTTTAAAGACAATATTTAGACATTGCCCACTTAATTTCTTCTCATATCCCAATGGTCAGAACTGTATCACATGGCCAAGCCCAGATGCAAGGGTTGCTGGGAAATGTAGTTTAGCTGGGTGGGCACATGCCCATTCAAAACTCTATGAGGAGTGGAGAACGGAATGTTAGGGAGCAACTGAAACTCAGCCACACCTGTACAATGCACAATTATCTCTATAGTAAAACTTACACTCAACCTTCCATGTGACCTCACATAATTTTAACTATAAGACTTGCTCAAAGTAAAAATCTTTTCACGATAGTCTTCACATTCCCACTAAGCAGTCTAACCCTAGGGCTTACATTAACCACTGCTATTCTAAAATAACATTTTAATAACAGGTAATGAGTTTGCTTTTGTAAGTTTTCTTCATCTACTATCCTGAGTTTACGTGTTTATGGTTTACATCACGGTATTTGCTTCTGAGTCACCACTTTATTTCTTCTGTTTCCACTGTAGGGTTTTTGACACAGTAAGTGAGTAAGCAGTATGAACTGGCAGGTGTGTAGACTTTATATTCAGGTCAGCTACCACTTTGGTGTTTTTTTCAAGTTTAAATTCAAGTCCTCAAAAAGCTGAAAATAAGGACATCTACAAATGAATTTGGCATAGTGTTATTGCTCTCAGAGCAAACTGTGGGGATGGATAATAGCTATGATAATGCTGAAAGTTCTGTTTGAAATCTTTGAAAAAATCTTTTAGGAGAATCTTTTTTCTTCTTCAATTTCTACCTTTTGAATTTTGTGACTAAATTGGTACCAATATTGGTGAAAACAATCAGATTGGTCCTGTAAGACATTTTGGCAAAATGTATCAGGAGCTTTAAAATATTTATTCCTTGATTTAGTTATTTTCCATTTGGGGAATGTCAACTAAAAAAAAAAGAAAACACTAAAAGTGAAAAAAATCATGCAAAAGGGTATCTATATCAAAATAGTTTCTAATAGTAAAAAACTGAAAAGAAACAAAGTGCCCAATTATAAGATAATTATTGAATAAGCTCACATTCATTTGATAGAACATGGGTAGCCATCAAAAATAACAGAAAATATGCATAATGCTAAGTAAAAATAATCAGGATACTAATAGCTAGCATGCACTCAGTGTTTACTATATGGTGGGCACTTTTCTAACTGCATTATGTATGTAAACTCATTGAATTCTTCTAACAATTCTGTAAAGAACGCACTGATGTCCCTATTATGCAGGTAAGGAAGTCTAGGCACAGAGCATTTATGGTATCTGGACCAAGGTGATAAAAAAAGTAAACGTCAAGGATGAGATTTGAACTCTGGCATTGAGGCTTCAGAATCCTTCCTCTTAACTGTCCTGCAATGTTACCTTGTCTTTTTACTGACTAGGTTTGGTGAAGTAAAATTTTATTTTGTCTCCTTGCCACTTGAAATTTGTCTTGGAATTAATGGGCTTGTTTACATAACGTGCCAAGAGCTTTTGGGGAGAGACATGATCAAGATGCGTGAAATTCCTTTAGCTCCCATAGTACTGATGGGAAAGGTTTCCCATCTTCCACCTTGAAGAAACCATGTGATCTGCAATGATTTTTTCCAAAGAAGGTTCAGGTGCAAGCATTAGCATTGTAACCGTACAGGAGAATAATATGCTCCAGCACTGACAGTAGCAACTGCCCTTCTCCACATTTTGTTTCAACCCCAAGTATCTGTTTTGGGAACTGTTTGGACCAGACTAATCAGCTCTGGATTCTGGAATGTTTCATTTTCTTTCATCTTCAAAGGGGCATATATACACTCTGGCGAAAATAAGAAAATTAGAGCAAATAGGACTTGTCCTTTGGATGAGAGAATTACAAGTGAAGTGTGTGTGCGTGTGTGTGTGTGCGCGTGTGTGTGTGTGAGAGAGAGAGAGAGAGAGAGAGAGAAAATGGCATGATTCAGACTTAAATATTGTACTTTCAATTCAAACTGTAATGATAAATGGAATGGTTTCCATAGATGATGGATGCTTTGCAAAGTAAAACAAATTATACATAGGGAAGAAAAACTGGAGCAAATATACTAAAATGTTAACATTGCTTGTTTCATGATAGTGGCTCTTGGACGAGTAAAAAATTTTCTACTAGGTTATAGTCAACCTTTTCTTTAAGCAATAGGCATTACTTTTCTAATGAAAAATAAACATAACATTAATTTTTAATAACTATTGTTGGGGAGTGATGTTTCTTTATGATTTTTTCAAACTATTTCTTAAACATATACTTTTTTTCCATTCTATTTTTTAAACAAATTTTATTATTAATTCACCAGACATTTTGAAGAATTAATGTTTACAGAAAATAATTTGTTCACCATATCCTTTGACTGGGCATGATTTCAGCATTTCACTTATATAATGTGCTGCCTTTTAAACAGAAAAACATAAGCACCTTAGGGAAACACCAAGGATGTGCATTTATCATCTATGTACACAGTGAAATCTCAAGGAAATCAGCCCTTTACTCACTTCATCTTAAAATGCCCAACTCAACCATGCATTAAAATTTAGTAGTTCAGGAAAATGCTCCCCAATGTCATCTTTATAACCTCTTCCAGGAAGCAAGGATGATTCTATAAAGTTGTTCTCGGCATTTTAACACCCCTTCAGTCTGCACCTTTGACACGTGAAATTAAATTAAGAGAAACAAATTAAATTACCAAATTCCATCATATGTTGACTTTTTACATTTCTCTAAAGCTAAAATGATTTAGGTTTTGTTTTGAAGGAGCTTGGGTTTGCTTTACTGTAGAAAATCACTGAGACAAGTTTGTTCACCTAGAGGGCAGCCCATGACTTCAGTGGTTTCTTTTAGAGAGGTAACTTGTAGGTATTATTAAATGCTTTGCTTTTCTTAATGCTGATTTCATGGTGCTGAGAAAGTAAAATAGATTGCAAGGTACATAGTAAATCCCAGTAAACAAATCAGAGTATACATAACCTTTGAGAGTACAAATACTTAATAGTAAATTTCTTCTATCCTTAGGAGTGGTGATCCTATCAGACTCATTGTGTACTGCTGTTCATGTGGTATACTGCACAATTCCAGGGGATGCAATTCCCTGCACTATCTTGCGAATGGCACCTTTTGAAGTTATGCAATACATTGGGAGAACATATTAACTGTCATGATGCTTTTTTTTTTTTTTTTTTTTTTTTTTTTTTTTTTTTTTTTTTTTTTGTTGAGACAGAGTCTCACTTTGTTGCCCAGGCTAGAGTGAGTGCCGTGGCGTCAGCTTAGCTCACAGCAACCTCAAACTCCTGGGCTTAAGCGATCCTACTGCCTCAGCCTCCCGAGTAGCTGGGACTACAGGCATGCGCCACTATGCCCGGCTAATTTTTTCTATATAGATTTTTAGGTGTCCATATAATGTCTTTCTATTTTTAGTAGAGACGGGGTCTCGCTCAGGCTGGTCTCGAACTCTTGACCTTGAGCAATCCACCCGCCTCGGCCTCCCAGAGTGCTAGGATTACAGGCGTGAGCCACCGCGCCCGGCCTGTCATGATGCTTTACTAGAAATAATGCTGTTCTGAGAACTAGAAGAATGCAGTTCCTTACCTGACTTTTCTAACATTGAGCCATGATCTTGCCAAAAATTTTAAGAATAAATGTATAATCTGGGTCACTGGGTGATTATATCAGTAATGGCCTTTCTATTTTAGTTCCTGTTTTTCCATTTTGATTAAGATATTGACAAGTAGACATCTAAAATGGCAGCAATTGGCATTTTAAAAATAACAGCTTTCGGCCGGGCACAGTGGCTCACGCCTGTAATCCTAGCACTCTGGGAGGCCGAGGTGGGCGGATCGTTTGAGCTCAGGAGTTCGAGACCAGCCTGAGCAAGAGCGAGACCCCATCTCTACTAAAAATAGAAAGAAATTATATGGACAGCTAAAAATATATATAGAAGAAATTAGCCAGGCATGGTGGTGCATGCCTGTAGTCCCAGCTACTCGGGAGGCTGAGACAAGAGGATCCCTTGAGCTCAGGAGTTTGAGGTTGCTGTGAGCTAGGCTGACGCCACGGCACTCACTCTAGCCTGGGCAACAGAGTGAGACTCTGTCTCAAAAAAAAATAAATAAATAAAATAACAGCTTTCTTGAGACATAATTCACATAGCACATAATTCACTTGTTTAAAGTGTACAATTCAATAATTTTTCATATATTCAAAAAATTGTACTACCATCACCATAATTTTAGAATATTTTTACCACGCCCCAAAGAAAACACATTTGTATTAGCAATCAGTCCCCATTTCTCTCCAACTTCCTGGCAGCCCTCGGGCACCACTGATGTACTTTCTGTCTCTATACATTTGCTTGTTCTGGACATTTCATGTAAATGGAATTTATGCAATAGGTAGTCTTTTGTGACTGATTTTTTTCATTTAGCATGATGTTTTCAAGGTTTGTCTATGTTGTAGCATGTATTATCACTTCACTTTTTACTGTTGAATAATATTTCGTTATGTGGATACACCACATTTACTTACCTTTTCATCAGTTGATGAATATTTGAGTAGTTCTCACTTTTTGGCTATTATGAATAATGCTGTTATGAACATGTATACAAGTTTTTCTGTTAATATATGTTTTATATTTCTTTTGGGTAAATACCTAGAAGTAGAATTGCTGGGTAAATGGTAACTATGTTTAATATTTTGTAGCACTGCTAGACTATTTTCCAAAGTAGCTTCACCGTTTTGCAATTCCATCAGCAGTGTTTGATAGACCCATTTTCCCCACACCTTCAAGAACAGTTGTTACTGTCTTTTTGATTATAGTCATCCTAGTGTGTATAAAGTGGTATCTCAATGTGCTTTGAATTTGCATTTCTCTAATGGCTAATGTGCTTATTGGCTATTTGTCTTCTTTGGAGAACTGTCTATTCATCTATTCAGCCTTCAACTTTTCATTGAGTGTTTCTCAAAAACACTATCTTTTTAGAATCTCAAGAGTTTCGAATTCTTAATAAGTTTGAGAAATATTATTTATCTCAGATTTAATATTTTATCATTTTACATGATGTGTGTGATCTGAAGAGGGAATACAGCCTGTAGTATCTCTCCCCACCAGACTGTAAGCTCCAAGGAGAGACGTATGGTCTCTTTTAGTCATTGTTTAGTTTCAGAAACTAGTAGTGTGTGTCTAATATGATAGATACCAAAGTTTATTTGAAGGATGAATGAACAGAGACACCTCTGTTTAAAAACACTGACCTATTCTATTTCCCTGGGGCTGATTATGTGATCTTTCCTAGCTCCTCTACCCTGCCCCAAACTATGTTTATTCTAAAATTATTAAAAGTAATAGTAAATCTTAATCACCTTAAGTTAACCAAAAATCATTATTACTGACCAAAAGTAGTCTTGATTTGAGAAAAATACCATACCTACCAGGAAATCACAGGGGTCAGCCCATCTGGAGTACAATGGATAAGCCTTTCCCTGGGAAAACCACCTTTATGATCACAGTATCTCCCCTGCTAGGCAAATATAGAACTTTTTTTAATCTTCCCAACTCTGGCGATAACTTTTAAAATAGGCTTTTCCTTTTAATTTGTAGTTGGATGAATAATTCTAATAAGCATAGGAGTAAGTTCCCAGGGAAGTCACATAGGTTTTTTCTCTCCTTCCCAAGTCTCTTCCTTCCGTTCTTCTTCCCTCTCTCCCTTTTCCTCATCTGTTGTCCTTCATAGCTAATGACTCTTAACCATTGTGGCTACAGGAATAATGAATCATTTGTCTATGCCTTTTTCCATAGTATCTTTTTCATACAGAACTTTAAATGCTTTAAATGTTCACAGTTAGCAAAACAATGGATGTAGTCAATTTTCTTCTGGTTCATGTATGTCTACTGTTTATATTACATTATTGCTTACTTTTTCCATTTCATTTTTTCCTAGTGGAGAAAATTCGTTGGTTATTCCTTTTCTTAGTTCTTTCTGTCTTACTATTTTGGAGTTTTATCGTATATTCCATTGCTCCAATGGCTACCTACCTCTGTTCATAGTAAAAATATATTTATCTATTACATGAAAGTAATTTACAAATAATTTCTCCTCATAATATTATAACTCTATTTTTATGTTTCCTAATTTTCCAAAAAGAGATATTGGTAACAGTCTAGCTCTGCATTCTACTCCATTTTACTGCTTCATTTATATATATATATTTTCTGAGGTATATTAGTACTTTTAGTTCCAGATTATCATGATGTTTTCCCCAATAGCATGTCTTTTCTATGCCAAGTATCCTTACTTGGCACTTAAATTGTATACATCTAGGCATTATAGCATTATCCATTTAAGATTAAACTGTGTACATTGTAAAGTTAATTGCTCTACTCTCAGTTTCTGCTCTTACAATGACATCTCTGTCCTAACATTTGTATATTTGGTTACAGTTACTGTTCTTCCTAAAAATAATTTATCAGAAAAATTTTCTTAAATTTACTTAGTCCTGATTTTTCTATGTTTTTTTGTTATTTCCTTCTGGATCACCTATTATTTGTAGTTCATTCTCTCACATTCATTGTCCAAGTCTCTTATGTTTTTTGGTAATATATATATTTGTGTATGTTGTAACACAATTTCTATCATAATGTAGGCACTTAATAAATGTTTCGTATTTTCCACTTAGCCATTGCTTTTTACCTTTTCTTTGTTGCAAAAATATAATATCAACTCAAATAATAATTCATGTTCTTCTCTCTCTCATTCTTTCTTCTGTCTTGCTACAAAAATAAAGCAGCTTAAAGCTAATAAATTAAAATCAAGTACCTATAGAAACTACATTACCTGAGATTTTTGTTTTGTTCATGCCTTCTTTCTTTTCCGTGGTTTATTATTTCAATTGCTATTCTGAAAGGCTTTATTGTACATACGGGGCTTTTATTTTATTTTATTTTTTTTTGATAAGCTGACTCAAGTCATTTCTGAAAGTAGGCAAGGTATATAATTTATAAATTAAACAAACAAATAAACTTTGCTTTCCTATGTTCAAAAGGCACTTAGGTTAATAGAAAATAAATTGTAATTCACCAACCTTGAACATTCAAAATGCTTTATGCTGTAGCATATTTTCTTGAACATAGTCACTGAGAAATAGAACTATAAATGATTGCCATGGGACTCTCATAGGCTTAAGAATAATGCATTTACATAAATATTCTTCTTATTTTTAATACTGAGGACCATAAGAAACTTTCTATTATTTTCGTTGAAGACTACTCACAAGTTAAGATTGTGCTGACATGAAGCCTCAAGCCAGAGACTTAATATGAATCAATCCAAATTTGAGTAAATTAAGGTGGATGGAAACACCTGCATATCTATCCTTCTCTATTCCCCTCTTAGGATTTAATGTTCTCTTTTCAAGGACAACATACTTGGTGCTTATTGAATCCATTTTCTGTTCTTCCTTTTGTTGCCAGCTATTTATTTTAGAATGCATTTATTTGCTGGAGATCTTTGCATAGATTCAGTTACAACCCCATGTGAAAAAGAATATATAGAGAAAAATATGAAGATTTTAGGTTGCCTTACTTCATATATAAAAGTGAGGTAATTTTTATTATTAAATGTGGAGTTTAGCCAAGTCCCATTTGGTAGGATTTTAAATGATTGTATATTACATATAACACAAGTGCCAACCTTTGTAATGCTGTCAGACATGGAAGAGACCAGAAATGAGAGGTTGAAGAACATATTGTTTTCTTGGGGTTTATATATTTCTGACTTAATATGTCTGACTGGCAACTAAAGATTATTTCTCTCCACTTCATATCTCACATTTAAATGGCAGGACAAAAATTCAAAGAACAGAATTATTAGCATAATAAAATCCTATTTAAATCAGTACTCTGTAAAAACAAGAAATTTTTGTATAAAAATCTAACTAGAAGCCTATTTCTTTTTATTTTAAGTGAGAAAAAATATGATGTATTATATATAATCTAATCTGCCCAATCATTCTCTTAAAACATAGCTAAAACACAGTGAAATGACCACATATCAATAAAAAACTACAATTTTAGGTTGTAATATGCTTAAACTGCTACATTTATTTACTGCTTGTGACTGCTAAAATAATAATGGGTTTTTTAACAAAAAGGATAGTCAGAGGAGACTCACCAAATTGAGGAATTTCTAGAAGGTACAGTACAAATACGATTAGATGAAACCCTAATTCCAGCAGAGCTGAGGAATTTGTGGCCCATACAGAGAAAAGAATTTCACAAGATGTGACCCTAACAAGGAAAACGCTAGAATAACATAGTCATCAGAGGCGGCAAGGTCCGGAAGAGAAAGTGGGCCGTGGGTTATTGTACAAGGTGATTGATGAATGCTTAGTGTTTGCCCACAGGATAAAAGCTTAACTCATTTATCCAGATAAAGTTCTAGATCTGTAGGAAGACACTCTCTCAGTAAGCTTTGGGGAAGAGAAAGTATAAGGCCATACCCCATATAAGTTTAGGACCAGATACGGATGCTCCAACAGTGTAAAGACAAGCTTCTTCTCTTTCCTAAAGGAAAACTTAAGGAGCTATTTTTTCTTTCCCTCTTCACTCCCCCAAGTAACTCTTGGAACTTTAGTTCGTTGTTCACTGCTAGACAGACAAGAGATTTTGCTTAGATGTAGGAAATACGCTTTAACTTCCAATAGAAATCAAACTAAAAACTCATTCATATATATCTACAATGAGCCAAAACTTTGTTCATAATAGATTCATAATCATATTATGTTTCTCATCTGCACCACAGGATGAAACAAACCGCTGGATTAATGTCTAAATGTGCTAAAAGAGAACGATATTATAGCTATAATACAATACCAGCCAAGCTTCAAAAATGAGGACAGAATAAACCAATTTTTAGACATAGCAAGGGATTAAAACATTTATTCTTTAATCTAAATCTGGCTTTTGCTTAATATACTCCATCAAATAAATAAGTACATTTTAAAAAGTAAAGCTTAGTATATAAAATATAGTGGTGTGCATACAAATTATTTAATCTCATAGTTAATTCTAAATAATTATTGATAATGCATGTCTAACAATCTGGAATTAAAAATTACAAATTATTTTTGACAAAATTTAGAGATGGGAAGAGGAAAGAAAAAATATATGGTAAAGTCTTAATTTGCTCAGGGGATACACAATAGATATCTATAAATTATTGTCATTAACAATACAATGTGGGTAAATGTAATTGTTACATACTTAACTAACCACCAGAAGAATGATGGGACAGGGCTATTTTATACAAGGTCATCAGGAAGTCTTCCCCAGAGCTTTGGTGTTTGTGTGAAGAGCATAAAGAAAAAGCAATACAAGTCATGCTGATATCTTATGCAATACAGTTCCAGGCAGAAGCAACAGCAAATGCAAAATCCCAAGGTAGAATCATGTCTTTCCTTGTTAAGGTCACGTTTGGGGAAATTCTTTCTTTTTCTGTATGGGCCACTCATTCCTCAGCTCTGCAAGGCCTAATCTGTCATGTTAAGAACTGTGGATATTATTCCATGGAATGTTTAAAGCTCTGGATTATTTTAGGCAAGTAAGTGATATGATCTGACTTATATTTTAAAACAATCTCTACTACAGTAGAGGGAATACTCTTTAAGTGCATAAACATTGAAACAGGCAAAACAGGTGACAGATCATGACAGCTGTTTTGAAGGCTTGTAATTTTTGATGGGTATGAGATGAGAGTAAACTAAAAGTCAAAAGTAACTCTAGAATTTTGGCTTGAGCAATGGAAGAAATGGGTGTCCTATTTATTGAGATAAGGGAGATTGGAGGAGACATCAGTGTGAGGTAAAAACTCCAGAGTTCCATTAGTGACCTGATTAGGTTGAGATGTCTATTAGACAATCAAATGGAGATGTTGAATAGGCAGTGGAATATATGAGTCTGGATTTTATGGGTAACACCTAACTGGGATACAGAAATAAGGAGTTGGTAGTACATATTAGAATATATTAATATCTAAATTACTTAAAGATGGTAAAAATAGAACAGGTCCAAAGTCTGACCCTGGGCACTTTAATTACAAGGGGATAAACTAGAAAAAAAAGGATAAGGGAGTAGGAGGATAATCAGAGCTCAAGTGAAGTGCTTTAAGAAGGAAGAGTTATCAATGCCAATGTCATTGACAGATCAAATAAGATAAAGATTGACCATTGACTGTTGGTATTGTAAGAAGTGGTGTGGAAAAGACTCCAATAATAATAATGGAGAATGTGAGACAAAGGAGTGGATACTGGAAGAATAAACAGCTTTTTGGAAGAGTTTTGCTATAAAGGGGACCAGAGTTATAAGGCAACAACTGGAGGGAGATGTGATATGGAGGAAGAATTCCTTTTAGTTGCGTGGTTGCTATATACAGTACCATGGTATGTTTGCATGCTTATGGGGCTGAGAAAGTAAAGAAAAAAGAAATGAGAGAAAATGAGAGAAAAGTTGAAATAATGGTTTTTCTGAGAAAGTCAGATTTCACACATAAGTGGATAGGTATATAGCCATATATTAATAAAAAATACATAAATAATTGTAGCTTAAGTTATGCTAAAGTGACAAACATCCTCCAAATCTCAGTGGCATAAAATAACAAATGTTTATTTTTGAATTAAAACTTATGTCCCTTGTGGTTCAGTCTTGGCTTTGCTCCATGTTGTCTCTATTCCATAATCCAGGTTGAGGACTAGTCTTTATCTGGAACGTTGTCTACAGAGAGCATAAAGTAGACATGTGGACCATGAGATGGCTCTTAAATTTCTGCTCAGAGGGTCCCTATTTTATTTCTTTCAACATTTCATGGATCAAACCAAGTCATGTGTTCATTCCTGAGCTCAATGAGATGGGCATGTACAATATTTCCACAAAAAGAGAAGCCAGTGAAAGTACCTACTGGCATAGGCTTAGGGAGTGAATAGTGGGAGGGATGGCATGGTGCTCACTTATATCATTCTGCAAAGTTTACGGTAAGGAGTCAATTCTGGTGAGACTCTTTGGCACTTAAAGAATACCCTTGACATTGCTCTTTCTGAAGCAACTCTCACTGTTTTTGGTGGTGGTTTTTTTTTTTTTTTTATCATTAGTCTCCTATCCTGTTCTATTTCTTAGAGATAAAATCCATCTGATAATCTTTAGTAATTTATTCCTTTTCCAAACAATACTCTTGCTTGTCCTCTTCCTTTCCCCCCCCACCCCGAGATTTCATATTATTCTCTTACTTTTAATTAGAGCATTAAACACAGACCTCAAATTACTACTGACTGTAAACAAATTTTTCTAAAGGAAAAGGAGAGCTTCATCTTCAAACACCCTCAGAAGGTATGAAGAAGTGTTTGCAACAAAGCAAAAAGGAACTCGGAACAGTTAGATTTCCATATAAAAGAGCTTATGTCAACTCTCCTTCTGCTTCAAGGAATATAGAGTAAATGTACTTTTTTCTATTCAACAAAAAATGCTGGACATTATACATAAAACAAACATAAGAAGACTGAAATGAAGGAAAAGAAGGCAGACTAGCTAAGGACTTTGTTAACCAAGGAATGAAACGGTGGTGTGTTTCCCTAGGGATTTTTTTTTTTCCCCTCAAATATCTCAGACATGAAGCTGAAGAAGCTGGCAACCTAGAAACACCAACTGATGTAGACAAGCGACACGTGAACAAAATCACTGTCACTCTAGTCCAAGGACCAGGAAAAGTGTGACCTAGCAAGGCAAAAAATTTCAGATAATGGCACTCTATTCTAGCCAAACACCACAGAAAACTGTATTTCTGCTTCTATGCATGTCAACCAAGGCCTAGTGGTGAGTCTAGACTCTTGAAGCCATAACGAGGTTCCCTAACACCACCACTGGGACAATGTCAAGGAAGGCCAATTAGGGAATTGGAACTTTTCTTTCAAGGAACTGATAAAGATCTTCCTCTCCTGTGGTGTGACTGAAGATTATGGGGGAGCCTGGATTTTCACCTCCACCCAGAGGTAAGGAGGTACACCCTCCCCCAACCCTCTGAAGTGGCCTAGTGGAGAACCAGAACATTCACCAGCAGCAGAACATTAGCAAAGACTGCCCCTGCCCTGTGGGGTCAGTGAGGCCACATGGGGAGCAGTAACCAGGCACTTCATCCCTCTAGCCACGGAGGTGTCAGTGGATGCCCAGTGGAAAGATGGGACTCCCCAAAATGGCCAGCAATAACAAGGAGCCGCCCATTATAAGTGTCAACCAAGCCAAGTGGGGAACTTCCACCCCCGTCTGGCAATAATAATGCAATACATCTCTCCTCCCCTGTTGGAGCAGAGCCGGGGAAAACCAGCTAAAACAATAGGTTTAAAATAGAACATAATACCCACTATATCCAGGCTTGCTTCAATAAAAAATAACTTGTCATACCAAGAAGTAGCAAGATTATACACTGAAAAAAAAATCAATGAATGTGAACATCAACATGACATGGATGTTAGCATTATTTGAAAAATATTTTAAAGCAGCCAAAATAAAAATGCTTCAGTAAGAAATTATGAACACACTTAAAACAAATAAAGAAATAGAATGTCTCAGCAAAGAAATAGATCTATAAGAAGTCAATAGAGTTTTTAGAACAAAAAAAAATATAACGACCACAATAAATAACTCAGTTCATGGGCACAAGAGCAGAATGGGGGAAATGAGGAAAGAATCAGTGAACAGAAAGATAGAACAATGAAAATTACCCTATCTGAACAACAGACTGATAGTACAATGAAAAAAACTGAAGAAAGCCTCAGAAATCTGTTGGACTACAATAAAAGATCTAACATTTATGTCATTAGCATTCCAGAAAGAAAGAAAAAACAGAGCAGGGATAAGAAAATACTTGAAGAAATTATGGCTGAAACTTCTTACATATGGCAAAAGACATACATTTACAAATTTAAGAATCTGAGCAAAATTTAAACAGTATAAAGCCAAAGAAATTCACACCAAGACACATTATAGTAAAACTTCTGCAAACTAAAGACAAAAAAAAAAAAGAAAAATCTTGAAAGCAGAAAGAGAGAGACAGGGAGAGAGAAAAAGAGATGAAACCTTACCTATAGAGGAATAGAAATTTAAATGACAATGAATTTCTAATAAGAAACCATGGAAGCAAGAAAGAAGTGACACAACATTTTTGAAGTGGTGAAAGAAAAGAACTGTCAACCTCTGAGTCTTATACCTGGTGACAACGTCCTTTGGGAATGAAAGGGAAATCAAGACATTCTCAAATATGGAAAACAAAGAGAATTTCTCTTTAGCAGATTAACCCTAATGAATGGTTAGAAGAAGTTTTCTAAACAAAAATCAAATAGTAATAAATGCAATGTTGAAATATCAGGAAGAAAGAATACAATGAGTAAAAATATAAAAAAATACTTTTCTTGAATTTTCTAAAATTTTGATGGTTGAAGCAAAAATATAAAAGCATCTGATTTTGTCAAAAATGTATGTAGAGAAAATATTTAAGAAAATTAAACTATAAATGGAAGAGTATAAGGAGAAGAAAAAGGAAGAAAGTATATATACTATATTTGAATTTATAAAATGATGACCGGGGTGGGGAGAGAGGCAAGATGGCAGACTAGAAACACCTCCCACCAGAGTATTTCTGCAAGAAGGAAAGATTTTAGATGAAAGTGGAAAAAAAAAAAAAAAAAAACAAATAAGCAGACAAACATAGATTGGATGAGGGTCAGAAGGAAGGGTGCTAAACCTACTGGAGACTCCATGGGAAGAGGTTGCACAGCAGAACTGGAAGGAGAAAGACATCAGCAGGGACTAAACCCCAAGATGCTTGAAGACCAATGACAAGGGTAGGTGGAGCAGTTAAATTTCCCCTCCCTTGCATCTTGGACTGCTGGTGGGCTCCTGAGCTGCTGGAGAGACCTGCTAACACCAGCCCAGAGATGCCTGCTGCCAGTTGTGCAGTTAGCCTCTTGCACACAGGGCACCAGGCTCCCAGCTCTCTCAGGACACCTTTTGCCCCACAGACCCAAGCAGATCGGCAGGCATCATATCGTTCCATTCTTCCCTTCCCCTGCCCTACCCAAGACTGCTGAGAGACATGCAATTTAGCCACCACCCGGAGGCATCCATAGGGAATGAGATCTTTCCTTTTCCGGCCTTGCAGCAGAC
Organism: Eulemur rufifrons; assembly: GCF_041146395.1. NCBI lineage: Eukaryota > Metazoa > Chordata > Mammalia > Primates > Lemuridae > Eulemur > Eulemur rufifrons. The sequence goes on from NC_090992.1 coordinate 22,015,889, forward strand.
TAAGGGGTACTCATACTGTGAGCTCCCTACCTGCTGGACCTGCTACTGCTTGCCTAGTGAATCCAGCAGAGCAGGGCAAACCCCGAGACAGAATGACATTGATCCAGCTTGGGCACCCCATGGGTAACTTAAGACCAGCATTCTTCTCCCTGGCAGTGTCAGGGATTGATTTCAGGGGCCTGGGGGACAGGCCTGCAGGCAAGATCCGGTACACTCAGGCCTCAATCACATTCCCTAGGGGCACAGAAGGGATATTTGTGAACTAGTCTGCTGAGGTGTGTGTGCCTTCAGGGACAGATCAGAGTGGGTCCTTGCTGCAGTAACTCGAGGGGCAGCCCTCCTCCGTGGAAGGGCCGTGATCCCAGCTCAGGCTGTGATCCTGGGCGGGAACCCTGGCTCACATCATAGTCAGGCGAGATCACTGGTTTGAGGTCCTGCCTGCCAGCGGAAGCCCAGGAGAAACCACGGAATAGGGGAGGGTGGAAAGGAGCGAGGCCTGCTCCAGACTGCAGGTCTCAGCCCCACCTCCACATGCAGACTTTTTGCCTGAGTGGGGTCATTTCAGCCCCTCCCTGGCAGCAGCCTAGAACAGCAGAGAACAGACCTTTGACCCCTGCTAACAGTATTTATGGAGCTTGAGGGCAGGCTCACCCCAACCCAGCTCTGCCCAGCCTCACTACCCGACTTGCCTCGGCTGAGGTGGAGAATAAGGACACACCTGGAAGTCCCAGGGCCCCTCTACCACCTGAGGCACTAGAGTGTCTCTCCAGAGGAATGAGAGCTGGTTACAGGGCTCAAAAACAACACTGCAGCCTGCTCCTCCCTGCAAGTGCCACCTACTGACAGGGAGGTCAGTTTACACCCCCTTTTACTGCATCTACTGACTCATCACATAGGGTGAGGTAAAATCTCACCCACAAGTGCCACCTACTGGTGCAGGGACTAAACCGGGCATGTCATTTTCTAAAGGAAAATCCAAAGGTAAGAAGCAACAGCTGCTCCAGATTGGAAGGAATCAGCAAAAGAATTCTGGAAGTATGAAGAATCAAACTGAAAGGACACCTCCCTAAAGGGGAACACTAGCTCTCTTGCAATGGATATCAACCAAATTAGAACAATAAAATGACAGAAGAATTTGAAACACGGATTGTAAGAAAACTCATTGATATGCAAGACAAAATGGATACCCAACACAGAAAAACCGAAAAACCACAAAAATAAATAAATAAATCCGGGACTTGGAAGAAAAATTCACTAAAGAAATTGAAATATTAAAGAAAAATCAAACAGAACTTCTGGAAATGAAGAATTTATTCAAGGAATTACAAAACACAGTGGAAAGCCTCAAGAACAAGGTAGATCAAACAGAAGAAAGAATCTCAGGGATTGAAGATAACACCTTTCGATTAAATTAATCAGTCACAGAGATAGAGCAGAGAAATAAGAGAAAAGAGCAAAGCCTACAAGAAATGTGAGATTATGTGAAGAAGCCTAACATGAGAATCATAGGCATCCCTGAGGGTGAAGAAGAAAATACACAAGGGTTGGATAAGCTATTTGAGACTATAATAGAGGAAAATTTCCCAGGGCTTGCTAAAAATCTAGATATCCAGGTACAAGAAGCTCAAAGGACTCCTGGGAGATTCATTGCAAACAGGAAGACACCATGACACACAGTCATCAGACTGACCAAAATAACCACCAAAGAGGCCCTCCTATAAGCTGTAAGGCAAAAGAAGCAGGTAACCTACAAAGGAAAACCCATGAGAATAATGGCAGACTTATCAACTGACACCTTACAAGCAAAAAGAGACTGGGGACCCATTCTCACTCTTCTCAAAAGAATAATGCCCAGCCTAGAATCTTGTACTCCACAAAACTAAGTTTTGTATATGAAGGAGAAATAAAGACCTTCTCAGACAAGCAAAGACTGAAGGAATTCATCAAGACAAGACCTGCCCTCCAGGAAGTACTCAGAACTGCGTTATACACGGATCAGCATAATAAACACTCACAAATGTAAAATCATCCAAAAGCTAAAGCTCAAAGGCCAAATACCACAATGGCTCAAGAGAGAAAACAAAGCAACAAAGTTCCACTCAACAAGAACAGAAAGCTGCCCAATTTATCAATTCTTTGAATAAATGTGAATGACTTGAACTGCCCACTAAAGAGACATAGCCTGGCTGAATGGATGAATATATACAAGCCAAGTATCTGCTGTCTCCAGGAAACACATCTAACCCACAAGGATACATTCAGACTTGAGAAAGAGACATAGCCTGGCCGAATGGATGAATATATACAAGCCAAGTATCTGCTGTCTCCAGGAAACACATCTAACCCACAAGGATACATTCAGACTTGAGAAAGAGACATAGCCTGGCCGAATGGATGAATATATACAAGCCAAGTATCTGCTGTCTCCAGGAAACACATCTAACCCACAAGGATACATTCAGACTTGAGGTGAAGGAATGAAAAACTATTTCATGCAAATGGAAGCCAAAAGTAAGATGGCGTAGCAGTTCTGATTTCGGATAACTTAGTCTTCAAATCAACAAAAGTAATGAAAAACAAAGGTGGTCACTATATAATGGTGAAGGGTACAATTCAACAAGAAGACATAACAATTTTAAATATTTATGCACCTCATTCAGACACAGAAAGGAGATTAGCAGTTGCCAGTGGCTGGAGAGAAGGTAGGGCTGTGAATAAAGTGGGTGTGGTTATAAAAAGGCAACACAAGGGATCTTTGTGGGGAAAATATTCTGTAATGTGATGGGATCAATGTCGATATCCTAGTTGGGATATTGTACTATAGTATTATAAGATGTTGCCATTAGGTGAAACTGGATAAAGTTGTGCACAAAATATTTCTTAAAACTAAATGTTGGCTGGGCACGGTGGCTCACCCTTTTAATCCTAGCACTTTGGGAGGTTGAAGTGGGAGGATGTTTTGAGGCCAGCAGTTCAAGAGCGGCCTGAACAAGAGTGAGACCCTGTCTCTACAAAAAAATAGAGAAATTAGCCGAGTGTGGTGGCACATGCCTGTAGTCCCAGCTACTTGAGAGGCTAAGACAGGAGGATTGCTTGAGCCCAGGAGTTTGAGGTTGCTGTGAGCTATGGTGATGCCACTGCACTCTAGCCTGGCAGACAGAATAAGACCCTGTCTCAAAAAACAAAACAAAACAAAACAAAACCCACACAAAAACAGAAACAAACAAACAAAAAACAAAACAAAAAGCAAAAACCAGAACCAAAACAAAACCCCAAAATAAAACAAAAAATGAACAAACTAAATGTGGATCCAAAATATCTAAAATTATCTCAAAATAATTAAAAACCAAAGAACAAATCCAGTTTATTCTTTCTCTAGATTGATGTTTAAATATGCTTACATAACTCATAATGTAGGCAGCCATTCTCCTCGGTGATAAGTAGGAATTGACTCAATAAATATCTAACAATAACATTTTAAGATTAGCTACTTATTCATAAATCATGAATAAAACTTAAACTACTCCACAGCTGTAAGCTTATGTGTGATGGCTCCAATCATGAAGTTGAGACTCAGTGCAGCACTTAGAAGAGATTTTAGCTAGCATAAAGCCAGCTAAAAGTGAAGCCACAAATTTGACACCCAGAGCAGCTCTGAAGACATATTATAGCCAATATTCATGGCTACTAATGACTTAAAGTACGAATTGTACAGAAACATAGAAAATTCAATATATATTATTTTGTCTTGAGTAAACTGGATCTGGATGATCAAAGGGTCGCTTTTATATTTTTATTTTACAGAAGATATATTTACCTTCTGTGCTTCCAGGGAAGTTGTGGCCAGCAAGATAATCCATACTAGTCTGCTATTGATTCTTAGGGTCATGTAGATTGGGTCTCCATGTCTTCAAAATTTTGCTAATTCATTATTCAGAGTGGCAAAATTATTTGTGTCTAATGATTTTCTATGAACATACTTTTACAGTCATTTTAGGGCCCTTTTGAGTCAACTATATTATATGGTTAGATTATCAAAAGAGTTTTAATTTCTATTCTCAAATCTGTGTATCCAGTGGTAAAGCTAACTGTGATGGGTCATGTGGGATATTGGTAATGACTTGTTGGCTCCTGTTGACTGTGTCAGCAGAAATCAGACATTTTTAAAAACAGCTTCCCAAACTAGGTTGCATGTCTGCTAATGCTTTGGTTTCTGGCCCAGTATCGTATTAATACTTCTTCCAAGGTTGAGATCTTTGCTGCATCTAACTCTCAGATCCTGTGTGCTGCTAAGAGCTTTGCTGGACACTGACCATGTGGGACTCCATCAGCTGCCAAATAACTTCCCTCTTTGCAGAAATGACCTGCTCTTGGGTGCACCTGTCAAGCCCATGCCTCACCCTATGCTTTTCTCAGTCTCTTGATTCATGCCTGCTCTGTCACCAGTGGCACCTTAGTCTGGACAAAAGTTGATTACCCTGATTACTCCAGAGTTTGCAGGGTTACTCCTTGTTTAGGTGTTGAGAATCGCGTTGTGAAAATAAGGCATTGCATATTATGAAATCAACCACATTTTTAAAAGGAGGATTAAAGTATAATAAATTATAAAGTGGTATGTTTATTTAGGAATGAGTGAGGGCTCAGTAATTATTTGTTGACTGAAATATTTTCTATATTTTAGTATTGACCCAAAAGCTCAATTATGCTTAGGCAAATTGTACAAATCCAGCATCGCAAATGAATGTAGAGGCAAGCACGTAAAGGGTGAACAGGGAAAAAATCCAGCAACCAACCAAAGCTATAACTTTCAATGACTTGTCTTTTTAACATGCTTCCCTGTCAATTACTGTCTCAGAATCATATTAACATAAAGCAGTCTTTGTTTCTGATTTATTTGTTGTATTAAGGCCATGCATCTTTTGTCTGATTTGCTTTGGCTTAATTCTGTGACTTCTAACATGATTTATACATTATTGTAATCAATAAAATCTCAGAACAATGGGGGTTAGTTCTGAGTGTTTCTACATTAATGATTTTTATCTTCAAAGTAAAGAAATGCAGGTCAGATGATAATGAGATACAAAAAAAGAAGTTTCTTTATTCTTATGAAGACTTATGCAATCATTTTATTTGAAATAGGCTGTTTCAACAACATAATTTTGCAGTGTTTTGAGCACAAAAGTGTTTTAAGTTAGATTCTTTCCTTTTAATCTTATTCTGTCTGATCTGGGTATGTCAGCTAAACACAAAACTCCCTATGGGAGCTTGTTGTCACCATAGCAACCAGATTGCAGTTTCCAATATCTGTGTAATGAAGTGCTGACACATTTTCAGCACAAGGTGCTAAGTGGAGGTTTGTTTCACTAATTAGGTGGCAAAAATAATCAATTCCTTCATGATTAACGATGTCACAAATTATGCAGTAGACAAACCTGAAAAACTTTTTAAACTAGTACTTTATATCTTAGAGGGAAGAGTTAAATGGTAAAAGTCCTTTTTAAATTCTTTCGGTTAACTAGTAGGATAATTACTGTACTTAGAGTACAGTTCTAAAGATGAATTGAATGCTGTTCTAATCCTTTAGAGGTTTAAAACCGAGGTGAAATTACAAGACATACAGACATGGAAATAGGTTTTTATAAAATCCTTTTAAATATCATATAGACAAAGTTCTTGTAACTTGGAGCAAGTGAAAAGGACTACATAACAATTCTCAAACGTGGGCACCCTAAATTCAGGGACTTACAAGTGATCAGGACTTTTGAGACAATGGGCTGTCTTAGATGATGAGTCATACATTCTCCAGGACAATTGAGAGTCTTGCCCTTCCACTCTACTCTCTGGTCCTCACAAATAGAAAATTCTTTATTCTTTGGTTAATGAGAACCCTCCCCTCTTTTCCTCTTTGTCTCATCCTGGCCTTTTCTCAAACCCTCGTTTTATATAAAAACAGGGTTTGTGATCTAGTGATAACTGCTTTGTCTATTTTTCAAGAGGAGACACAGTCAATGTTTAATCAAGGATATAGACTTAAACCAACACCTTCTTTGAGTCTTTGTTTTTACTTTGGTCCAGGCTAGGAGAAGAGGAAGACTGTTCTTAGGATAAACCCTGAGGTATAACCCTGACACGCATTGATAAAGCACCTGACATAGCACCTAGCACATACATGTAAAAAATAAAAGGTACTTATCATTAAAAATAATACTGATCATGGTGAACTGATACAGGCTAGGCTACATATGCTGCCAGGATATGCGTTAGGCTCTGCACAGTGAAATAATGTGGGACAGACCATGGATCAGGCTGTATATTCTTGAGGTTATCATGACCTAGGAAATTAGAAGCAGGAAAGAGCAAGGTTTATGTGAAGGGCAATGTCAAATAAAGTAGCAATGCGGTTCATCTGGGAGGTTGAATGTGAGGTCGTTTAGGTCATTTCCATTTAGTCTGGACAGGGACGTGAGGGCAAGCTGGCTACAAGGTTTTCCATCCCAGGGTTCACTAGACTGTTCTGGTTATGTAGATGGATGAGATCCTCTTCTATTACTTCAGGGGAGTCTTACCTGAAGCTGTGGGCTTCGATAAGGAGGATAATCTTACCAAGTACAAGGGGACCATATTTTGGTCAAAGTATATTCCCCAGGATAGGTCACAACCTACCAGTGACGCACTATTTAGATTCTTTGCACATTCAGTAGACAGCTCAAATAGTAGAGGGTCTGTGAGTCATTTTAAATCTCCTAGATTCCTAAAGGAAACCACATAATGCCCATTCTCAGTTTATTTCTTCATACCATATGAAACTAAAATCCAGCAATATTTCACTCTAGCTCATGCTGATCTGAGGAAATCATGTAGAGTCATATCTGTCTTCATGGTTCAAAAAATTCATAATACCTATGGTTTGAAAGATAATCTATAAAATCACAGGGTCCGTGATCTAGAAAAGGAAATAAAAATGAAATATATTGGTAAGATTTGTAGAATTACTGATTTTTTCATCCTGTCATGTATTCAAATATTTATTCCACAAAAATTATATTGAGCCACTACTGTGCTAGGAATTTTGGCCAGCATTGGGAACACAAATATGAATAAGGCAAAGGGTCATTCTGAAAATGAGCTTAGAGCCAGCTTTTTCAGAAAAATGACTGTCATTACTGTATCTTGGAATCATTCAGATTTATCCATATTTACCAATGCTAAGACTGACTTGGGTTTGTCTCTGATGAGAAAAAGAATAAATTCTTTGCAAAAGATATGTCAGTAGTCATTCTTTTCAGATGATGCCATGAAGCACAAATATCCACTGTTATGGGTTCCCACTAGGTGGTTTATTTAACTGAGAGTTAGCAATTGTGTATTTTCAATAAAATTACCTGCAGAAGAAACTCAGTTGGGTAGACATCATTCTCATTTTCTTTGGTGAAGTAATGGAAGCATTATCATAAATAATTTTAGGGGCTGTGCATTCTTATGCATTCCTGGGCTTCACAGCTGCATTAACATTGTTACTCTAATAAAAAAAGACACACGTTAGCTGGGACAGCAAGGCCACAAAAGTCACACAGACAATTGCACAGTCTTCAACTATACATTGTATCTTCTTTAAAGCAGTGTCATGAACTTATGGGAATCTACATGAGAGATCAGCATACTGCTCAGGCTTACAAAACTCACCCTTTTTTCTCTTATGCTATGTCTTCTCTCCTTTTATCAAAATTAGTATGACAAGTATTTAGACATGAACATTTTAAAATACCTTTTATCATTTCAATGAATTGACCTAAATTCAAGAACAAGTTTTCCAATTTTCAAAAATTTAACTGCCTATTGTTACTGCTCTAAAGTGGTGAAACACAAGGGGACATTAAACTGCTATTGCTTCACATGGTAGAAAAGGCATTTTGATAAATGCCTAGTCTTCCCCGCGTCACTTACGCCTTTGCATTTCCCAAAGAGCTGAGTATGAGTTAGAATGCTTTCAAAAACAACTATTATTACAAAATCTCATCAACAGCGGTTTCAATATTAAAGGCAGTTATTCACCCTCATACCATAAGAAAGCTTGTGATAGGTGGTTCTAAGGTTGGATCAGACAGGTGGATGAAAAAAGATTTTCTTTGCATGTCTCTTTTCAAGGAAAAAAAAATTATCTTTCCTTGGTGCGGAAAATAGATTCACCTTACTTTTATTGGCCAGAACTGAATCATCTGTCCATCCAAGACCAACTGCAGGTAAGGGAAATATCATTTTAATGATTTTCTTAGACTGATCATAATTCTTTCCCAAGACTGGGTATATGGCTACTAAAACAAAATTGGAATTCTGTTAGCCAGTTAGAAAGGAGAAAAGGCTGTTATGTAGACAACTAAGAATGTCTGCTATAGGGCTCTAATATAAACAATCTTTCTTTAATTATCATAGCTTTAGTTATTTTCTAATATGCCACATTATTAGCAAATTATATTTGTATCGTTTCACATTTTTACAAGGGGTTAACACTGAGGTTATCTCTTTTGTTCTTCATAACCACCCAGAGAAGAAAGTAGAAGTGGATGTCATTTTTAGCATTTCACTGATGAGGATGCTGAAATTTAGCTGGGTGAAGAAAATTGCCTGGGCTGCACAGCTAAAATAAAATGTAATCAGGATTTTAATGTAAGTCTTCTTATTGTAATCTGATGCTCCATTATAGTCTTCTTTTGTAGTATTAAAAGTTGCTTTGTCTCCACCAGGGCCATGCATGTGAGCAGTAGAGGAAGTGTGCAAATTTCTTTTCACCTGTTATTGGTGTTAGGAGATTATAAACAAGGTGGTTTATAGTTCCATAAGACTATAAGCCATTCATTAATTAATTTGAGAATAATTTATTACGTATCACTTCTACAATGTATTGCATTAAGTTATGGGGATAATAGAAGACAAGGCATTGATGGTGGCTGGAGCTTCAAATCTGAGAGAAGTGACAGGGCATTAAACGTTAAATTTTGATACATAGTCTGAAGGGGAAGTAGAGGGTGTGTTTAAAACATTTAGTCAAGGCATCAAATTGAGTCATTGAGAAAGGTAGTTAGAAAAATCTCCAGAGGAATTGACATTTGATTTGATACTTTGAAGGTCAGAAAGAGGGAGAAGACAATGGTCATATGCAGTAGTTGCTCAATAAACATTTTGAATGTCTTGAAAACCAGCTTTAATGAGATACAATTCATATAGCATACAATTCACCCATTTAAAGTGTAGGGTTCAGTGACTTTTAGTATATACTCAGGGTTATCTCCGAGTTATGCATCTATGACCACACTCTTTTAGAACATTTTCATTACCCCAGAAAGAAACCACATACCTCTTAGCTGTCACCCCCCAAAATTCTCCTACCCCACCCCCCACCTCCTTAGCCTTAGGTAGCCACTAATCTACTTTCTATATCTATAAATTTGCTTATTCTAGACATTCCGTAAAATTGAAATCATACAGTAGGTAGTCATTTGTAATTGGATTCTTTTAATTCACATGTTTTCAAAGTTCATTCACGTAGAATGTATCAGTACATTTCTCTTTATTAACAAATAATATTCCATTATATGGATATAATACATTTTATTTATCCATTTGGCCATTGATGGACATTTGTTTTGTTTCTACCATTTGGCTATTATAAATAATGCTGCTATGCACATTAATGTGTAAGGTTGTGTGTGTGTGTGTGTGTGTGTGTGTGTGTGCATGTGTGTATGTGGACATATGCTTTCATTATATACCTAGGAGTGGAATTGTTGGCTCATATGGTAACATTTTATTTAACATTTTGAGGAACTACCAGACTGTTTTTCTTTATTTTTTTAATTCTTCCTTTTCATTTTCCTAGGTTTAGAGTACCATGCCAGACTGTTTTTCAAAGGGACTGCACCATTTTACATTCCTACCAGCAATATTTGATGGTTCCAATTTTTCTATATCCTCACCAACACTTACCATTTTTCTTTATATTGATTATAGCCATCCTAGTGTGGTATCCCATTGTGGTTTTGACTTAAATTTCAGCTAATGAAGTTGAACATCTTTTTATGTACTTATTGGCCAGTTGCATATCCTCTTTTGAGAAATGTTTACTCAAATCCTTTGCCCAATTTTAAATTGGGTTATTTATGTTTCCATTGTTTAGTTGTAAATGTTCTTTATACGTTCTTGGTGCAAGTCCTTCATCAGATATATAATTTACACAATTTTTCTCCTATTCTGAGTTATCTTTTCACTTATTGGTGTCCTTCGAAGAAAATAAGTTTTTAATTTTGATGATGTCTGCTTTTTTGTTGTTGATGATGCGTGGGTTTTTAGTGTCGGATATTAAGAAACCATTGCAAAATTCGGGGTCATGAAGATTCATGCCTCTGTTTTCTTCTAAAGTTTTATAGTTATTTTTATAGCTTCTAAGATTTTGTAGTTTTGCTATTTCTCTTACATTTGGGTCTTTGATTACTTGTTGAACTGATTTTTGTATATGGTGTGAATTGAATACCTTTTGAATCATTGAGATTCTTCTTCAAGTTAATCTGTGCCTGAATGTGGTCTATGTACCAACAATATCAGCATCACCTAGAATCTTGTACAAAATGCAAATACTCAGGTCCCATCCCAAACTTACTCATAATCTTTAAGTATAGAGCCCCAAAATCTGCATTTTCACAAGTTGCCAGGTGATTCTTTTTATTTATTTATTTATTTATTTATTTTGAGACAGAGTCTCACTCTGTTGCCTGGGCTAGAGTGAGTGCCATGGCATCAGCCTAGCTCACAGCAACCTCAAACTCCTGGGCTCAAGTGATCCTCCTGCCTCAGCCTCCCAAGTAGCTGAGACTACAAGCATGTGCCACCATGCCCGGCTAATTTTTTCTATATATATTTTTAGTTGGCCAGATAATTTCTTTCTATTTTCAGTAGAGACGGGGCGGGCGCGGGGCGGGGGGGGGGGGGGGGGGTGTCTCATTCTTGCTCAGGCTGGTCCGGAACTCCTGACCTTGAGCAATCCACTCGCCTCGGCCTCCCAGAGTGCTAGGATTACAGGTGGGAACCACCGCACCTGGCCCCAGGTGATTCTTATATACTCTAACGTTTGAAAAGCACTGCCTCAGAGAGTTGCAAACATTACTATTCACTCCTACTAACCTCCTCTTTAGATCTACCTTGGGAAGTTATCACTTTAGTGGTATCTGGCAGAACTGCTTTTATTTTAAAATTGCAGATAGCAATTCCTAACATTCAGCACAGGGTGACTCAGCATCTCAGACTGTTTCAACCCAAAAAACCCTAGTGATAATCTTGTCCAACCATTGCTTTTTGTATAGGAGAGTGACGTGCTGAAATCCAGAGTCTGTATTTTCATATGGTTTAAACGCTGGCTCAAATTTATCTTCAAAAAGAAACTTTCTAGGACTGACAAAAGCCTATGAACTCTAATTTTGTGGTCTCTGATTTATTACACACACACACACACACACACACACACAAATTTGTTTTTAAAAATTTTCTTTCAAATATATTAGGACATGAACAAAGAAAATAATATTTTGGGGGAATGTCGGTTCAGAGGAAAAATAGTTAACTTTTAAATTGTATTTTATCTGAAAACTGAGAAGACAATGTAATACAATTTCTAGGCTTCTCACAGCTTAGCACTGTATTCTATAATGGGGTTAGCTATTTATTTCAGCTTTTTCTGATATATTTTTGTTTAGCAAGCATCAGAGCAGTAAATAAAACTTAAAAACAGTTTCAGAGTAGGCAAAATTGATTGCATGCTGTTAAAGGAGGAAAATAATCAACATATTAAAGAAAACTCAACTTAGGCATGAATTTTAGGATATGGGGGTTTTTGAATTAGAGATTAAAAACATTTTATGCACTGAAGACATGTTATAACTTGGTAACTTTTAAAATAATTACTTGAGACTGGATGGCATTGAATATTCTCCTTTTTCTGTATGTTCATTTCATGCAAACAGAACACGTACACACATGCATAATTAAATAAGCCATGCAAGCCACCTCAGTCTCCTGTATATCTAGGATATATTCTATTCTGGTCCTTCATATAATTCTACAGAAGAAGTAAATCATAAGATCATTGTTTACAAGTAGGTTTGGTCTTATAATTAGAGCTTTTGGACATAGAAATTATTATAATTGAAGATTATGTAAAAGGTCATGGTGGTATTCATGCCATGTCATTTGAAGAAATTTAAGCTCTCTCTAGGTTTTTAAAGAAAAAGGCAAATTATTATTGCACAGGTGGGAAAAATTCTTGCCTATATGGGAATGACTTTCCCTCCCATTACCAAAGATAAACAGCATGAATACAGTTGTTTTTACTAGGTATAGATTTATCTCAAGGGAAGTTTTGGTTTGTATGATTTACATTTATGACATAAACATTACAAGCCTTCCATGAATATGAGATGTGTTTAAGATCTTAAACTCTGTAGCCATGTAGACCTGGCTTCAAATACTCCTTCTACCAGCTACTAGCTGTGCAAGTCTGGGCAAGGAACAATTCTCTCTAAGCCTCCGTAACTTTCTTTGTAAACTGAAGTAATGTGTATACTTATCTCATTGTCCTCACGTTTATGCATCCAAATAACCCAAGTAAACTCATAAACAGATGTTATAATTTCAAAGTTAATCATAGAAGAGCTAAAGATGATGATCTCTGAGTAACAAGTTTTAAATAAATCCTTCTCAGAGAATATACTCATCCCTTTTAATAACTATATCTGCTTTTATAATCCTAAGTAAATGTGGGGATAGTACTTCATTTTCTATTTGAGCTATCTTGTAGATTTCTCTAAGCTTCATTCATTTATACAGACCCAATCCCAAGTACCCATAGAATTTGCCATTCCAAGCTCATAGTTGACTCCATAGCTCTCAACTGATTTATATTTTCCAATGCTTAACTTCCAGAGAGTGGCATTTACTTGGCAGATAAGAAATATTTTTTTGTCTTTTCTTTCCCTCATGGATCCCACTGAGAGAAACAACCAGAAAACCCATTAGGATAGAAGGGAGGAGAGTGGCTCTTTATTGTGGTTTGGCCAATGACTGCTGTTTTAGAATGCCTGTTCCCATGGGCAAAACCCAAAAAGAAAATTGTACTTAAAAAATAGTATTCCATGTGATCTTCGGAAAAGTTTGGAAATCCATTTGCGTCCCTCGGGAAATTAAAGAACTGGAAAAATTGGACCAAAGAGATTAAGACAATTTTTAGATTACAAACATTTTCTGGGAAAGGATTCAAACCAATTCAAACAAGCAGCACAGAGGAGAACAAGGGAGGATTCAAGGACAACTGGGTAACAGTAAATTGCAGGGTTGGGTTAATTGGTATGGGCGGGAAGGCTTCCTATCAGGTTTAGGCAGCGAGCGTGTCTAAATAATACTGAGAAAATTGAGTTAGAGAGTGTACACACAACACTTAGAAACCATGATGATTGCATTCCTGCTTAAACCAGAGATCTAGCTAACGGAAATCTTTTTTCTATTTATTCACATGTGCAAGAGAGAAAGGACATCTAGAATTAAATCTGAAGGCAAGCACATGAGCCTCAGTGTGTCGTCTGCAACTCTATTACAATGATGCTGGTTGCAGATCTTTTTAAAGCTGCTTTCACTTATTTAGCTTCTCGCCTATGTCAAATAAAATTTAAACAGCAGAAGCTTCATTGTGGAAGGTTGAGGAAACAAATATAATCAGTTCTCTAAAATTTTGTATATAACCATGATGGCAGTCAAAGTTGGTTTTATAAATATTTCTGTTTAGTTTTTTATTATCTCTTTTTAAAAGGGTACATATTTACTAAATCAAAGCTTTAAACCTGACATTTTTTACCTTAAAAAATATTGTATGATCTTTCTTGGAAGAGAGTATTGCTGGGATGTTTACATAGGATTTTTCTAATGCTATTAAAAAATGGAGATGGAAAGGCAGGAAGATTCAAACAATCAGTTCATGTTTGTAAATCTAACAACGATATTCACTTTCATGCCTTTCATCACTTTTCCTGAATATCTGGTAGTGTTATGAGTAGCCAATACCATCCATTAAACCTTATAGTATATCAGTCAGGACTCTAGAGTTTTTAGTTTCTTTATTGCAAGCAACTAAAATGATCTCTAGATATCTTGAGGGAAAAAAATTAGAATTTAATGAAAAGTTTTAGGAGTTCACAGAGTAGACTATAGGCTGGAGAACCAGACTTGTGAGGAATAGGAGGGAGAAGAGGTAGAACAAAAGCTTGCCTGAAGGCAGGGAGCAGGGAGCTCAATACCATTTTAAAGAAAGCAGCTTCCTATTTACCTCCCAATCATGTAAAAAAAGAGTAGATTTGGAACCTTGAGATTGGTGACTTAGTCCATGTACTTGCATATGGCCATTAGACAAGTGGACAGAATAAGGATCCTATTGCCTTCCCCTGCCTAGCTTCTATGCAGGGGTATGATGTACAATAATCCACCAAATTATATTTGCAATGGAAAATTCCACCCCAATCAAGGAGGAAGGGCATTGAATGTTGGAGACACACACACACACACTCTGATACAATTACACTCTAGTGCTCAGAAAATGCTTATTATTTTATTTATTGTATGCAAGACAGGTAAAACTAAATGACTCTAATGTATGTAGCAAGATAGTTGTCTAGAATGACTGGCTAATAAAGGTTTGGTAAAGCTAGTGACAGTTTACTGAGGAAGTTCTGCAGCATGTATTCTATGAATATTTTGTATTGACATATAATAGCTGTATATATTTTGGAGGTACATGTGATATTTTGATACCTGTATACAAAGTGTAATGATCAAATCAGAGTAATTGGGATATCCATCACCTCAAACATTTTTTTCACCTTTGTGTTAGGAACATTATAATTCTCTTCTAGCTATTTTGAAATTTGCAATAAATTGTTTTATATATATTTCCCTACTACACTATCTGCATTCTATGAATTTAAAATGGACACAAAATAAATAGCATTTCTCACAAAAGTTTCTTTTGAAAAGGTGGAGAAGAATTATAATTCACAAAGATGTTATGCTTTAAAGAAATTGTTAGTATTAGCATGACCTTTAAAAATGTACCTAATAATGAACCAGATGTAAGTCAAGAGCATCATTTCAGTTAAACCTGCCATCCAGATTCAGAATCAGGGCTTGTTTTAAGGCAGGGCTGAGAGTATAAAGATATATTCTAGGTAACTTAACTATTTACTGTCTGTTATGATTTGAATATGTTCCTTACAAAATTATTATTGAAATTTAGTACCCATTTTCTTAATATTACCAGGTGGAGTCTTTTGGGAAGTGATTAAATCATAAGGACTCCACCCTCATGAATGGATTAGTGCCTTAGCAATGGGCTGGAGAGAACTAGCTTGGGCTTTTTTGTTTTCCTACTCTTCTGTCATGTGAGAACACAACTTTCAAAGCATCATCTTGAAAGCAGAGAACTGGCTCTCATTGGACCCCAAACCTGCTGGCACCTTGATCTTGGACTTTGTAGCCTCCAGAAGTGTGAGAAATAAGTTTCTATTTTTTATAAATTACCCAGGCTCATGTATTTTGTTTTAGCAGCACAAACAAGCTAAGACACTGTTCTACCTAGTATCTTTTTTTAAAAAAAGAAAGTAGTAGCAGTGAACAATAAATATTATCATGCAGCTATTATGTTCTTTCTCTTTTTCATTTAATATTTATTGGAGTTCATTTCTAAGAGATGTCTACCTTCAATTTTACTCATCATACAATGATTTTGGAGGAGTTGCCACAGTTAGATATATTTAAGCTCTCTTAGCTCCATGTGATATGTGGCAAAAAAAGAGTGGGAAATGAAGGGAAAAACTGCATTGTGCAGCCTAGGTACAATGTATATACTTTGACTTTTTGTTGTTGTTTCTGTTGCTCTTGTTTAAAACTACATGCAAGACTTGGCTAAGAGCATGGAGAGTTTAATCTTCTAAGTGAAAAGCTCTGTATTTCATTAAAGGAAAAATATGCATGGTTTTTTAATCTGAATTACTGTGACTATGAATTTATTTCAGTGGAATGCAATTTAAAATCATTACACTAATTTCTTATGCAAATGTGTCAAAATAGGCAATCAATTTTTGTTTTGCTCATTGAACACTTAGACATGTATATGGAAAAAAGTGACTTGATGTGAAAACAAAAATAAAGTAGGAATTAAACTGGCAATTTCCAAGATCCTTAAGAGCAAGGTTGTATTCCACTCTCTCAAAATCTGCAGTAAATCCGGTCCCTTATGAAGTGCCAGTGGCTCCTTCAAAGTCTTCATGAGCACGTTAGATGTCTGTACTTACTACTCAGTGTTTTCGGTTGCAAACAACTAAAGCAGACCTTGGCTGGTTAGACATACAATGAGTTTATTAAGAAGATATTAAGTGTTTGAAGAATTGTTGAGGTGCTGGAAAACAACATGCAAGGTTAGGCAGCCAGAAACCATGCACAAAAAACTGAATTATAGAACTGGTTTATTGACAAACGTGGCAGTTTTGCTGGGACTCATAATTTTCAGATACTGCTATTGTTGCTATAAAGAGAAAGAGATCCCTTCGTACTATCCTCATTGCTTTAGTCGCTAGCTCTGACGCACTTAGACTGAAGCTAGGACGTGCGCTTCTGTCATAGTATTGAAACCTAGGGAAGTGTCTGACATTTTACAATTCTTATGGTAGAAGACAGACATCCATAAGGTGAGGAAGCCCCCGAGCACAGGAAAGAGGTGCAGTGTGCTAAGTGCTGGAGTGCAGAATGTATTACCTGCAGGGAATTCACAGGAAAACACAAAGTAAACTGTAATATAACCATAGATAAAGCAGGTTTTAAAGAATATTCCAAAAGAGCCTCAGAAAATGTTTCCCTCATCAATCAGCATTTCCTATTACTTAAAGTAAACAACTTAAAGGTACATATTAAATGCACATTTGGGAAAAGGATCCTATTAAGCTCCTATCACCATTAATCTTAAGTAAAACTGAAGTTCATTTTTCCTGGTTGACAGAAGGGAGCATAGGAAGATTACATTTTGAAGGATGGAGAAATGTGGTAAGCAAGAGTCTATAGAGCACCACTCCCTGTCACCGTCCCCTGAACTTTCAGTCAAATGCTAATCTAGTTACTGTTGTAAAAGAACTGTGCAGAAGGAATTTTGGTTATTAATGAACTGACCTTCACATAAGGAGATTATCCTGATGGGCCTAATGTAATCTCATGAGTCCCACAAGCAGAAGAGGAAAGCAGAAGTGTCAGTCGGAGAGATGTAGCAGAAGAGAGAGGCAGGGGAGGAGAAATGAGGCTAATAGGGAGGTCAGAGAGATGCAAATCGTTAAGACTGTGTCACCAGCTTTGAAGATAGAGGAAGAGAGCTATGAGCCAGGAACGGGCTTCTAACCTTCCAGAAGTCAAAAAAGACAACACCGCCACCACCACCTGACCCCCATAATTGGCCCCCAGCCAGCAAAGAAATAAGGACCTCAGACATAAAATTGCAAGGAACTGAATTTGGCCTGCCACTTGAAAAAGCTTGGAAATGAATTTGTCCCTAGAGACACCAGAAAGTAAAGCACACAGCCCTGCCAACATGTTTATTCTGGCTTCGTGAACCCTGGAGCAGAAAACTAGCTAAACCAGGGAACTCCCAGGTTCTGACCTACAGAACAGTTATATAATAAATTTGTGTTGCTTTAAATCTTTATGTTTTGGTAGCAATAAGGAAACTAATTAAAGGAGAAAAGACATGACTGAGATGTGGAATAAAAGCTGGCCTTCTTGTGAAAAAATGAGCCATATGGATAAGACAACATACTAACACCAAGTGTCTCCGTTGTAGAGGTTGGGAGGTGGGAAGTTGAATTTGGAGAGAAGAGGAAAAGCACTGTGAAAAGCAATTTGAAGACTATTGAAGACTCATTTGATCTTTGTTCAATTGTCCATTTCTGCTCTTGAAGGGTTTTTCATCCTAAACATACGTCTCCTGGTAGAGTGATATTATCATCATTTACAGATCAAAAGATGCTTATTGTATATCTGCAAGAAGGACCAATAAAAATGGAAGATAATTTAGAATGTCTGGGATTGGTACAGTGAGCAAAATATGCTTCATTGATCCATAGATTCCCCAAATATAGTTAGAATTCTTTTCAGAATTTTACTGTCAGTGAATATGCAGACATAGTCATACAAGTAAGCCAATATTAGATACTCAATATTTATACAGAAAGTAATCTCTCATTCCCCAAACACTGAATTTATTTTTTAAACAATGTCAATATTTGCTTTTATTTGTTTATCTTTCTCTGATTACAAACATTTGAGAAGGTTTTGGTTTAAAAACAGCAACTAACAGATGGTTTGAGTTATTTCCAAATAGACATTTGTTTTAATTACCTGTGATAAGAAGATAAAGACTTTTGGGCCAATGAACTTAACACTGTTAAAAGTTTATTGTCAGTTTTTAATATATAATCAAATTGAGAATTTTGGAATGTTGAAGAAAAGTCAGATTAGGATACCTGTGATGTCCTGGGGTTGACAAAAACTAAGCAAGTTGAGATAAGGAGAGAGAATGAAAGTGCACCAGCGTGGCTCCCATATGTTCCTTGAGCTAGAGGTAGGATTAGGGTACCACGTATTTAATTCACATTGTCTTTTGACCCATCACCTGAGGCTGCATGTCAAGGACTGCAAAACACTGAAAAAGCTAGTCACTTAAAATTGAGAAAATAGGAACAATATATTAAAAACAAAGCAAAACCAAAACCAAGAATTATCCTCTAAATAAGCCAGGATTCTGTGTTGCAATAATTGAAAACATAGTAATCTAAAGTAATTTTTAAAATAAAAGAAACTTATTGGCTCCCATAATTTGAAAGTCTAGGAGTTACCATTTTTGTCATTGGTTCTAAGATGTCATCGAGGACTCTCTGACTTGTCAGCCACATCTTAAGGCTTGTTTCTATCATAATAGAAAAGTGAATGTGGCAATCCTAGTTGTTGAAGAAGCCATATGACACTAGCCAAAAAGAGAGATGGAAATGGCTTCTGGTGGCTTTTGTTCAGAATTGTAAAGAAAGAAAGTTCCCTGTATTCCCAGAAAACACCCACTCTAATGTTTTGGCCCCACTGAGTCACACGCACATTTCTTACCCAATCTTGATTGCAGAAAATTGTTACGTGCTGACTGGCTTAGGCCTAGGTTAGTTGAATCAACAGAACCCAGGACTGGGAGATGGGGTCTATTTCCACACACCACATGGATCTCACACAACAAATCTGGGGGTAACCATCTTAATGCTCATTATGATTTTCCATCCTAAGATTTCTTCCTTGACCTCCTAGACAAGATTAGCTTCCCTGATATTTTATTCATCTCTTATAATAACAATTATTGCATTATATAAAATTGTTTGTTTTATTTGTCTCTGATCTGCTGAATTTTTATCTAAGATTTTATTTTGAAAATTTTCAAATATGCAGAAAAGTTGAAAGAATTACAGAAGGAACATCTATATTTACTCACCACATAGATTTCACAATTATTATTTTGCTATATTTGCATTATCATGTATCTGTCCATATGGGTATCTATCCATTATTCTGGTTTATGATCTTCTGTGGGATTTTAATTTTCTTGAAAGAAAAGGACCTTCTATATTATTCAATGTTATATCCTCTGCATACTAGTATAATATCTGACATAAAGAAAGATCTTAATAAATATTGAGGAAGGAAGAAGGAAAGAAATAAAGGAAGAAAGGGAGGAGGAAAGTAGGGAGGAAGAGTATCTTTTGTAAGAAGAGAGCATATTTTCAGCTTAACCAGAGCAACATGTACTATTACAGGCCATGACAGTTTAAGAGGTCACCAAGCAATACCACATGCTGAAGTCAACATGAAGTTTCAGACCATGACTTTGGAAATGAGTGCCAAACTAGGGATGTTAATGTTTTATCAGTAATTGGCTACATGACAAGAAATTTACATATACATGTTGGCTGCATGGATTGTTGACAAATGAATATTAAACACGACTTAAAGATATTCATATCTATTTTCTTTTAGCCAGACATTATTCACAACATAGTTTATGAAATAATTTTGGTGAAATTAAACTTGAAATGTTCATAATTGTGTAATTAATTATAATCAGCTTTGATTGCATTTGCTAATTAATGCAAGCTCATAAGCATGGCACTTTGTGCAGTCACTCTGTGACTCACAGCAGTAGGTGTGAGAAGGACGGTGGTTTGAATATGGCAGTAAATTCAAGAATCTTTCTTCATGATTCCTTCTAAAAACCTCTGACAGGCAAATTCTAAAGGTCAGTGGGTTCACATTTGGCCTTTGGTCCCCAGACAGTAGGCAAAGGTTAAAAGACCATTTGGGAATGAAAAGCAGTGTCAGTTCAAGTGCTGCTGAAGCCACATGTGAAGTGATAATGTCAGTAGGACAACAGGAGGCTACACCCACCTGGCAGAGCATTTACAGACGGCAGCCTTAATAACCTCTATGACTATAGTAGGAATCATTGCCGAACCCTTTTGAAGTAGGAAAAAAAAATCAACAACTTTGAAGTTGGTATCAGGACTTCTGCTTCTAGATGGTCAGAGATAGCATGGTTCCCAACACGCAGCAGGTAGATGTGCTTAATTTTATCCCTTTCCTATGCTTCAAGTGGATGATAAACTCAGGAGGCATGACTTATACAAGTAAAATACACTATTTTTAATTTTTAAAAAGTATGTTTCTGTTGGGAAGGTAAAAACTGGTCTATGTTTATGATTTAATATCATCATTCCTCTGTGAAATAGATTTTAGTGATTAAACTAATGCAGACAATAAAGCTTTGCAGTTTATGTGTATTGTGTCTTCCAGTTGGTTACCCATAAACACTCTTTTGTATTATTTATCAGTAAACCTGATTAGCACAGTAACCTGATCAGTAAGCCTGATTAGAATTTTATTGTCCCCATTTTATAGATGAAAGTATTGACAACAAGAGAAAAAAATGTAATAGATATTTAGGACTAGTTCTATTACTTCTTAAATAACTCTTCTTTAGTGTGTTACTTTTTATTTGACACTTACTTTGTTGCATTGTAAGGAAACTGTGTCTTTTTAGTCAATCATAATTATGATTATTAGTTATAGCCACCATAGTGTATATTAGATCTCCATAACTCATTCATCTTATAGTTGAAAGAGGTACCCTTTGACCAACATTCAATTTCCCCTACCATCTGACTCTTAGTAACTGCCCTTTCACTCTCTGTTTCTATGGGTTCAACTTTTTTAGATTCCACACATAATTGAGATCATGCAGTATTTGTCTTTCAGTGTCAGACTTATTTAACTTAACATAATGTCCTCCAGATTTTTCCATGTTGTTTCAAATGGCAGAATTTCTTCCGTTATTAAAGCTGAATAAAATTCCATTGTGTGTATATATGTATATTACATATAAAAATTTTAATATACGTATGTAATATATAATCTAAATCTCTCAACAGATGAATGCATAAAGACATTGTAATATACATTTTAAAATATATAATATATGCATATATTATAATTTAATATATATGTACATATATTTTATAATTTCTTTATCCATTGGTCTGTTAAAGATAATTAGATTGTTTCCACATCTTGGCTATTATGAATGATACTGTAGTGAACATAAGAGTTCAGAAAAATCTTTTTTTTCTTGACTAATTACTTTGGCTAGGACTTCTAGAACTATTTTGAATCAAAACAGTGAGAGTGGACATCCTCGTCTTATTCCTGATCTTCACCACTGAGTATGATGATAGCTGTAGGATTATCATATATAGCATTTACTGTGTTGAAGAACATTAATTTTATATTTTGTTGAGAATTTTAATCATGAAAAGATGTTGAATTTTGTCAAATGCTTTTTCTACATCTGATGAGATGATCACATGATTTTTATCATTCATTCTGTTAATGTGGTGTATTACATTTATTAATTAACATTCCTCTTTGAAAGAGACTCTCTTTCCTCATTCAACTCTACAAAAACATGCTAAGTTTGAATACCTTGGCTTGCATCAGGTCATTTGGCCATACCTGTCTCATAATATGTAGCTCTGACTTGCCTTGTATTTAACCTTCAATCACTGGACTAGTCTCAGGCCCCTTTAATCACCTTACATATGCCTAAGGTGGGGTGGTACATTAGAATAAAATAAAAATATTGTTTAGCAGAAAGGAAAGTGGACATCGACAGACTTCAGAATGATGTCACTACATCAAGTTTAATAAAATGATGGGTTTTATTTATATAGGGAAGAGAAAAATGCATAATTTTATAAGATATAGTTTCTTGAGAGACATAAGTTTATATTAGTTCCATGTATAAGTCAGTTACTTGTATTTGATTTATAAAATATTATGAAATATCAAATACTTGTTGAGTATCAACACCGACGCCCAGTCCTCCTTTAAAGATTGTCAATAAAGAATAAGCATTAGCAAACTGGTTAATTAGTATCATAACTTTTATTGGCAAATAAAAATATAAGTTTAAAGTGAATTTTACTTAATTTACAACCTTATATTTCTGCTGGTCATTATATGTTCACATACTTAATTTTATACTCTGCAAAGTTCCAGAAGATTTTTTTACGTTTCAGTTTTTGTTTTCACCATGCTGAGAAGAGAATTCAGAAAGGAAATGTCAATGAGAGTTGGCACTTTGATAGTCTATATTTACAGACTAGAATTGTTATACAAACAGAAGAGTTGTGGGTGAAAATTAGTTTCCCCCAATCCAGTCAAGGTGCTGGGTTAGTTAGAGTGAGTTGTAATTGGACAGGGGCCGTCAAATGCAGTGGTTAAATATTTGGGCCTTAGAATCAAACAGAACGGGGTTGAGTCCCAGCTTCATCACTTACCAGCTGTGTGATGTTGAACACACCTTGCCAATCCTCAGTTTACTCATCTTTGAAATGAACACACGATCTCCTTCAAAAGACTGTCAAAATTATAGGAGATAAAGCAACCAAAACATTTATTGTATTCCTGATGCAAAAAGAACATTCAGTTAGTCATTTTTTTTCTCTTTATTCAAACACAATAGGTAATGTTTTCTAAATCATAGTGTTTCAGGGTATAACCTTTCTCAGCTGGCTGTTTGAATCTCTGTTTTATTTGCTAGGTCAATGGACTACTTTCTTATTAGTGAAGGTGTCTGGAAATACACCACTTGTCCCTAATACGAATGAATTAGCTTTTCATCAGCTTCAGTGTGCACAAGACTGTAATTAACAAGTAAAATGAACACGGACCATTTAAAATTCATTAAACTATGGGAGAAAAAATTCCATTTGATCACAAGTAAAATTCCCTGCATGTTTACTCACTTAGCTCAAGACATTTGGGGAGAAATACTTCATTCGCTAATGTGTCAGCAGATTGCAAGTGAAACTGCTTGTAACCTCCTGCTGCCATGGTTATGAAATGCAGTTAACATTAATTGAAATATCTGAGTGCTTGGTGTTACAACCTGTGAGGCAAACATGAAAATCTTTTGTGAATTTCACTATTTGTTTTCTTCAATATGAATATTAGAACATCGGGTTTTCATTTATTGCTTGCTCTGTTTTGATAACCATTGTAGGAATGAATGGCTTCTCTAAGATGTCCTTAAGGGATACCCATAAAAGAGTTAACATCCCTATCTCTGTGCCATGTTGACACAGGGAAATCAGTGTTTGTAGCAGAGGTCCAAAACTAGATAATCTAAATTTTATCCCTGCTCTTCAAAGACTGACATTCTGAGATTAAATGGAATCCAATAATGATTTGAAAAAGGAAAGAGAAACATTCTGTCTCCATTCACTGGGCATGGTGGAGAGACGGATTTGCTAATCATTGCAAAGTGTTTGGGACATTATGATGGCAATTAGCTTTTATACCTTGCTGAAGTGAGGGCTTAAAGAGTCCACGGGGCCTTTTGTAGTGAGTACTTTGCTGAACTCAGACTGCTCTTATTCTGTTTGTTTTGTATTTTTTTTTTTTTTAGCGCATACAAAAGAAAAAAAAGAAAGAATACTACATGAGTAAAAAAAAAAATCTACCTGTAAACTCAAATGTGTAAAATAATTTTGAAAGCCTAATGGTAACAGGGCCTTGACATTTATTAAAATGAAATCACATTATTTAGCAAAATGACTGCTAAGCTATTATGCTGTCTCTTTATTCTTTCGTTAAAAATCACACACACATACAAACACATTTACAAGACTCTTTTGAGTTTGTTCTTGTGTTGATACCTGGTAACCTGGAGAGAAATAAGAGCATCTCTGCCTTTACTTTAAATTGCATGCAATCCTCTAGGATTATGTGGATTCAATAATTACTCAACAATATAAACATTGATACATTAGTATTATTTTAACAACCATTCATTAAATATGAAGGCTAGATTGCAAATTTCATTGTTTCATAGGATATGAGAGCTAGTAAAAGCTTTGACTAAGTATGCCAAAGGATTCTATAACTTTACTTTTTTTAGCAGAACCCATGTTTTGACAACACTTTGTTTAAAACAAGTTCACCTTTTCTCAAGTGTATTCCTGAGATGATGGCAAGAAAAAGAGATATGACAATAAAGAAATACAAGCACGCAATTCAAATCACTTATTTGGCCTAATATAGTGGAAAAAGCAATTTGATATGTTCAACGTACTCACTGTAAATGTTTTTTAAATCTTCTTTTTCTTGTAATCCCACTCATCTGGAGAGACCAAATAGTCCCACCAAATGTTTCCACATTCTTTCACTGACTCTTCCCCAGTGTGAATCTGACTAGACTACTTGTGGTTGACAACCCAAAATAAATGACTGAGGCAAAGATCTTAATCAATGGAGGTTTATTAAGCCAAAGTTTGAGGACATGCCCAAGAAAAACACAAACCACAGACAAAGCCTGTGACTGTTTTTACAAAGGGGAATTTGGAAACTTCAGTATTTAAGGAAAGGCTTACAGAAAAAAAAAAAAAGAAAGAAAGAAAAAAGAAAAGAGTGAGGTAAATGGTTGCATTTCTGTATGGCCCAGGAAATCTACATTTTACATGAGATAAGGTGAATGTTAGAAAAGAGAAGGAGAGTGAAGGAACCATCAATTATGTAGATGTCTCTGGAAAGGTGGGAGAATGTTTGATCTTGTATTGTCTCTGTTGTGCACCTGGGAAGATAAACTTGTAGTCAACATTTGTGAGAGTGGAATTGAACAGACTTTAGCTTTAGGAGCTAAACTTTGCCTGCAGACCTAAAGTTATAATTTACATTTCCTTGTTTTTGGGAGGCGACAAAGAATTTCCCTATAAATGATCTGTGGGCACTGTCCTTTGCAGGTGCCTGGGGCCTTTTATCTTTCTCTGGGTATCTGAGTAATGCATAATATTAGTAATAGCTATTCATTTGGAAGAAGATATTGCATGATTCAGCCCCTAGGCTTGAACTTCCTTTTTGCATAAGGAGTTGGGGAGGTGGTCTTGAGATTGGTATTGTCAAGGTTATGTGGAGGTGTGGTGAGTGGGATACTGCACAGAAACTGTGAGTGTGAATATGCATTTCACCCTTAACTGAAACTTAACTTCATGGTCAAACTCTCTCTGTATCCTCAGCTTTCCTTTTTCTTGTGTTTCAAACAATGCACATCACTCAAATATTCTGAAAGCTTCTTGTTTTGTTTTTCTTCTAGATCTTGGGGATATGTACATATTCCCCAGATTCCACAGACTTTACATTCTTTCTTCTGTTTATTCTTGAGAATTCTTCCTTAAAATACATTCCTGTTTATATTACTATTGCCTAAACAACAACAAAGATTCCCAATATACTATGTTATCCATTTCCGTCAAGCCAAGAAACTTCACTTTGCATTATCTATTTTTTCTAGTTTAATGTCATGTCCCTTTTAATGTCATAGCTTTGTATAAGATGAGTAAAGTTATGACTGGACAAAAACACTTAATACAACTGCAGACGATATGAGACAGAAACTTCACTTATATTTCTAAAGTTGTGAAAGAAATTAAATACTTTTTAAAGTCTTTCCTCCCACAAACCATAGTTTTTAGATAGCATTGTAAATATATTAAAGATATAATGCTTATTGGTCTAAAAACCTTGTTGAAGTATGTTAACATGATAAGCAATGGAAAAAAGTAGCATCAAATTCAAGAACTCCTTCATGTGGAGATTAAAGATTGATATAATCATGCTTTTTCCAAATAATGGTGTTCGAAATGAGACTTTAGTCTTACATGGTAGGTCTGTGATTAAAATCTTATAGTTTCTTCTGTCTTGACAAGCAACTGTCTTCATTATATTTGATCTAAAGCAATACATGTAGATATTAAATTTTCTTGAGGTTTAAGTCTACTTTTTTATCTGAGAGGGTAGAGGGAGAAAAATAATAAAAGTGGAAGATTCTTTCAGAGTCAGGAGATGGAACAGTTTTGATAAAGCAAACTGGTATGAGGAGGAAGAGATTTAAAGAAATGGGGAATATTTTACAGGATCAAATGCTTCTGAAGGAGAAATCAGAAAGAGTTGTGTTTTGCCAATAGGTGATTGATAATGACTTTTATATGAGCAGTTTCTTTAGAGTAGTGAGAACAGAATACAAAGTGCAAATCATTAAGGAATCATTAAATGATGAAAATTTGGGGGCCATACTTTTGTATTAATATGTTTTTAAAATAGTTATTAGAAAACAAATACATGCTATATGAAAACAATGCAGAAGTCTAATGTCTTTGATAAAATGATATCTTTCACAAACCCATCAATAAGAAATAGCCAATATTATAAATGGATGAATGATATTAATATTATACGTTTTAAAATATATGCATGATTAAAATATATTCTATACATAGTCCATTTATGCAATGATACAGTGAAAGAAATAGAGAAAAGATGATTGTAATTTAAAGAATATCTATGACATTAAAGGTATTTTTTGTTATTGTTTTTGTTTAAATGATAAGAATGAAGAGCGAAAGAAATAGAGGTGGGGATAATTGATGGAGAAAATTGTAAGACAGACATTAGAAAGAACATTTGTATTTCTAAGCAAGAAGAAGAGGAAAAAGTAGATCCTAAAAGTTAATAAGGAAGAGAAAGAAGCAACAGAAAGATTAATTGAAGTTAATAAGGAAGAGAAACAAGCAACAGAAAGATTAATTGGTCAACTTAGCAGAAAATCCTACATAAGAATAATAAAGGTTTTGATAAAGTACACAAACACATACACATTCCCAACTTCAGAGTTTAGTCATAGATTCAAGTAAGTAATATCATTATATTTTAGGTAGAAATGTTCAAGCTGTGCTTTGCCAAACCTAGGACTCCATGAATTTGCCAAATATGTCAAGCTCTACTGGAAGGAGAGACAGAGAGAGAGGCAGAGAAAAGAGAAAGGTTGAGAGTGAGAGTTCACTCTTCATCCAGAGTAGCCCTTTCTATATTTTTACACACTCAATTTCTATAAAATATTTGCTTTGAAGAAAGGTAGTCATCTCTGAAAGTTATTGAATAATCATTGTTCATTGTTCTTGGTTAACAGTTTCCAGGGAGATCTTGGAAGTTTATTCACAGGATGAAAAAAACAACCTGAATGTAATAATTTAAAACTATTATAAAGGCTCAGACCTGTTATCACTGCTGATTCTTTCTGATACTTGGCAGTCTGGAGTCACATGAAATGAAATCATAAAAAGAAATATTGAGAACTCATCCAAGGAAGATAATTATTATATTATTACCAGCAATTAAAGGAGAGAGGCCAAGAGATGAGCCTAAAGGAACATGGCTCTTTGGCTCATTTTCATGGCATTAGCAAAGAGTGTATTTTTCATCCAATAGGGAGAAATATCCCAGTTTCTCTGATGTGTGTCCTATAATGGACTCTACTAATTTAATGTTCAATACAGACCAGAAGAAATGTGATCAGCTGCAAAGATATTATATATGGTAATTGTAAAATGGTAGTGCATCTCACTGTCTCTGACACTATTTCATGTTCAAATTACGATCTCCTTAAAGAAATGAATTTGGGCAACCGTTCAGGACCTAAAACAGAAATCTTAATCCAACAGTTCATTAGGTGGGTCTTGCCTAAAAGTTTTGTGTGACACAAACCGTGTAGTTCCAACATTTAAATTAGTTGCCAATATTTAAAGGTAAAGAAATTTACACAAAGTTTAGAATTTTTTCTTCTTGTGTAGAAAAAATGGCAAAATACTGCAGCACCAGGCCCTAGTCCTACAGCAGATATCAACTGTAGGTTAGAAGTTGCTGTTACCTGTCTGGCCCTCCAGAGTTTGGAGACAGTGATTTCTAACTTTGCAAGTAGCTCTCGTGTTTTTGTTCCTAAGACAAAAGTACACTGAATGTGAAGGTGACTGACCAGTATTCTATTCCAGGTAATCTCCTTAAGAGGTTCCCTTGGGCAATTCTGCTCTTAGACAGGAAAAATTCTTAGTATGAAAATAAGTTGTGACTTGAAGTACCCACACATGCTTCACTGAGAGAATAAGAAAGTACACTGCATGAATTGACTTCTGCGTTCAGCTCTTGTTTCTTTCTTTCTTTTTGTTCAAAAACTGCTATAGCCTCCCTGCAGAGAATAATCACTTAAATGACTTCATTGTGATTATGGTTTGACTATTTTTAATAATTCTATCTCAAGACAGAGGAACAAGGGCTTGCAAGTAAGAAAATAGTTTGAAATCCAGTGTAATGAGGTATTAATGTTCTGTGCTGGTGGCCTAAAGCTTTGTGAACGTTTGTTACCCAGAGATACGTTAAAACTAAAACCCCAAAAGAAGCTAGAAATAAAGCGTAAAGGAGCAGTAAAAAGTGCTAGTTATTTGGAAAAATTTACAAAGATCAATTTTATTTTATTTTTTCTTCCAATAGCATGGTCATTTCCTGCAAGATTTAGTTCTCTTGAAGGATGTTAAGATGGGAATAAAGCCATTAAGCCATTAATCCTAAACAGCCCAGTGGGGCAGCTGTCAAAAAAAATTAATTAATCTAGCCTAATTAAACCCAAATATTAGGGTAGGCAACTTAGGTTAAATCTACAGCCACAAATTATTTTGACAGATTTAACCAGGTGAGTCAGCTTCATCGAAAACACAGTCAAATCACATTTCAAGTTATTTACTAAAGAGGATCAAAGTATAATGCTTAAAATGGAAACAGGGAAACAAAGCTGATAATACTAATAGCCAGCATTTATTTGAACAATGTGCTAAGCACTTTACACATGTATTTCATTTAACAATCGCAACTATCCAATGATATCAATTCTAATATTATACCCCATTTGAAAGATGAGGACCCAAAGTTTAGAGGAGCTAAATACATTGTCTGAGGTCATGTGGATAGTCAAAAACAGGCAAATCTGAGAATCAAACTTTCCTGCATGTTGTATTATTCTCTATATTGAATAGAACAGAGGGGGTTACTTATAAGTTAAACATATTTTTGGTTTCCTACTCCATGGTGGTCCCTAAAGCATTTATAGTCCAGTAAAATTAGTCGGAGACTCACTGATAGCCCTCCAAATGAGCATTTTTCCCTCTGATTCAACATTTAGTGTTTGCTTCCAGCTTTGATTTCAAGTTACTTATCAGATGTGGCAAATTTTCATCAATAAAACTATTTCTCTAGAGAAACTGTATAGATCTGTGTGTGCAAAAAGTCATTAATCTTAAGTAGTTTAGGTGATTCCTATAGTAATAATAATTTTGGTAATAGCATTAACAAAAACATCATCAATCAACATTTATTAAACACTTACCATCTGCCAGGCACACTGCTGGAATATTATTCAAAGTCTAGGGACTTTATACCATCAAATTCAGTATTAGTGACACGAGAAAATGACCTCCCATAAAAAATACTCATTTACCCTTGAAAAGGGTTTCATCACTGTCTACAGCTAGAATAATATGTGGAAAATACTGTTTTCCTCATGGGTTTGTTGTGAAAATTTCATGAGAAAATGTAAATTAACATAAAGGCAATAAATTATGCAAAAAACAATAAATTTGAAGGCTTTGGAATAAGATGAACCTGAATTAGGGTTGCCAGATTTAGCAAATAAAAATATAGGACACTCCATTAGATTTGAATGTCAGATAAACAATTTTTAAAATTATAAATATATACTAATTATTGTATATTCCTCACTAGGAGTGTGACCTTAGGTAATTTCTCTAAGCCTCAATTTTTCCATCTCTACTAGAGCAATCACTTGGACTTCACAAAGTTGTAAAAATGAGAAATCAGCGGCATAAAGTACCTAGCACTCAGTCCGCCACAAAACAGATGATCAATAGATAGTTAATTTGGAACCTTTCAAGTATGAAACCTCTAAAGCAGATGAAGTTATCCTTTCAAAATTACTTCTAGCCATTCAGCAGTTAACAACCAGTCTATGATTATGGGGAAGTTATCAATCTAACCACCGAATTCTAAAATCAAGGTTTTTCAGAACTAAAGAAATATTCGAGATCATATTATCCAATGAATACCTTTCTTATGAATAAGAAAGAAGTAGGAAATCAAATAAGCCTAGAGCCAGCATTATAGTATATAGATCTCTTAAAGCATATAGATCTCTTAAATATCCATCAAGGGTTCTTTCTAATTTAGCAACCTGTATTATAGGAAAGCTGTGGAAAAATAGTTCATATCTACACAGCTATATTATATTTATATCTATATCTATGTCTATATATAATCAGGTAGGAATAGTTAGCAAATTTTCAAGTCCCTTTTATAACTTGAGTAATATTTTGTCCCATGATGTAGACACAGCCTGTAGTAATTTAGCTAACTACAGTTGAGTTAATAAACACTAGTATTTTTTATTCATTGCTAATAAAATATTCTTTCCAAGTATGGATTTTAGTCACCAACCACCAGCATCCAGTAGGTGAAAAATGTGATGAACTTTGCACACTTGCTCAGTAAGCTTTTTAAGTAAATTTGACTTCTCACCCTAGTAGTAGAAAATAACTTACCTCATAGCACTGACTTCATCTTGATGGTTTATTTTTATCCAAAACAAATGTTAAGATCTTTTTTAATCAATGATAAGCATCTCAGTTTTGCTGATGCTGAGCTCTTCAATAGGCACTTTTGTGAGGCTTATTTGCATTCAAACACACATCGCTCTACAAGGTATAATTTGTGTTTCTGATCATGAGTATAATTTTCCATTAACTCTGTGGCAACATAGAACATGAGTACTGATATTACTTTAACTCTAATCTATTAATTTTAGTATATGACATAATCTTTAAAAATCAATCCAAATTTCTATCTGGATGTTGTGAACTGTCAGTTTTATAGACATTCAGTGTTATTAATTACTACCTACAGAGTTCAAATAATTTACTCTCATATCAGATAGATTTGTCTTTGCATTGCAGTCCTGATACTTGCAAAATGTATTACATTACGCCAGCTACTTAAGTACTCTAAATTTCAGTTTTCTTATTTTTCAAATGAACACACACATAGTACTTATGGCATAGGAATTTTGTGAGTATTAAATAAAATGCATGGAAAGTACTTGGCCTAGTGACTGGCACATAGCAAATACTAAACAAATTCAGTGTCTGTTTTCATTTCCCCGCCCCCCCAGTTATCATTATACTTTTACTTTTTCTCTTATTTTCTTGATTATTCCATCACTACTTTTAATTATTTTTAACGTTTTGTATTAGAGAAGATTATTTCATGGAAGTGTATGCGAATCTCAGAAACAGGTGACTTTGGCAGTGGAATCAGGTAGCTGACCTCCCTTAGCAGGGGAGAGTTCATCAGGGAAAGAGGGCAGCGGCACTCAGTGCTGTGATCTTCCCAGAGCATTATGCCATTTTCATTGACACCTTCATGGAACACTCACTGGTAATTGATGACATGGTGTATTTCAGTTTACATGTACTGAGAAATAAGAAGTAGGGGCTGACTCGGTGCAACAAAACTTGCTTTAGTTCCAGAGCCCACAGTTCTATGATAGTGGCTATTGAGAATGGTGGTCACCAAGTCAAGATAGTGTATAAAATAATGAATGACCAGAAAGAAGGCATTATTTTCAAACATGGAAACTCACATATAAAGATTTCTGAATGTGTTTCAGTTTTGGAAGACATCTAAGTGGACTTCAGAGAAGGTACTTATCTTGGGAATAGAATTAGTTGGGGTTGCTTTGAGGCGCATGAATTTAGGGAAAAATTGCTTTGAGGAGCATGAAACCTGATAACTACTGGTTCAGTAACTCACCCATTTTCAGGTGGTCCTGGGTCGGGGACTTGCTGGCAACTTCCTTGTTCAGAGTGGTTAGTGTCTGGTGTCAGTCAAAATGGGTGTGCTCAGGTTCCCTTGGCCTTCCTTTTCTGCCTCATCCCTACATTACATGCATCATTTGGAATTGATTTTCACTCTTAAAATGCAGTATGCATTTTTTTCAATGGTCATACAAATAACCTATTTACATACAGTGACCTTTCTGATGGAAATTGTATGAAAAATCTGCAACAAAGACATGTACCTACTTAACATTTTAAAGCTTAATTTGCCGATGAAGAGTAGCATGCATTCAAAAAGTTGGTGCTTCCTGTCTGTTGATCCCACTGTATGCAAATAAAAATAATTATTACTATAGCAACATTTATTGGACACCTACTATGTACTAGGTACTTTACTAAATTTCACTTGCTGTCTCTCATTTAAAACATCCAATGATGCTATCAATTATGCACTTTCATTGTTTTCCTGTTTTATTTTAGGAAACTATGGTCTGTTTTTTCTTAAACAGTTGAACATGAGATATAATCTAATAGTTCTCAGGGTGTGGGATCTTCAACTCCACTCACCAAACATATATGATTGTTTTAAGTGCTCTATGGAATTGGCATTAAATGACATTGAAGGTGACAAGTTACTCCTTTTCAATTCTTGCTCAACCAGAATTGCCCCCAGGAGAAAGCCTTAGTCTGGTGATTATTGCTTAAACTCCCTTGACCATGAGGTCATTTTTATTTTTTAGAGTGGTCCTCACAATTTGTTGTTCTCAGCATCAAATAACTAATAGTGTATAAATAGAATTAAACAATATTCTTTTCTATAACTTGAAAAAATATATATGTTTTCATTTATGGGACTGATATAAAGTGAAATTTGTTCATGGAAATAAAGTAATAGTGGGTGGGATACTTTACATTTGGGTGTAACAGTGTCCCAACAGAAGTACAAAAATAGGTGGTGTTTGAAAAGCCCTATAATTCAAATAAATTTTTGGAGTCACACAGCTTTGAGTTTAAATTCTGCCACTCAGTCCAAACCTCCTTTCACACGCACGCATCCACGCACACACACACTCACACATGCACACACACACACACACACACCCCTTGCCCTACCATTATGTCCTAGCATGTAAACCTCAAAAAGTTATTAATTTCCTAGTGTTTTCACCTGAAAATATGAGATATGGAATATGAGAATACAAATGTTCCAGAATTGCTTTCCTATTAAATGTCTAAATATATATTATATATAGCTCAAGGATAGGCACTTTGTGATAGTCATTCATGGGTGGACCTACTAATATTATTCTTTTTCAAACCTTTCATTCTCTTGCTCATTTTCATGCCTCATATTGGTTATCTCTATATTAAAAATTAAATATCACATTAAGCGAACTCAGAAGTAAAAAACGGCTTAACTTCTTAGAATTCACTGATTTCTGTCTTTGAGTAGGGTTAGGCTCTCTATATAAGGAGAATAGGATTCATCACAATAACAGTTATTGCAGTATTAAAATTCCTAGTCAAATGAAGTATTTAACTATTAAAAATTATTTAATTAAATCATTTTTTTCTTGCCACAAGTCGGTCTAACATGAATGATCATATGTAACCTGAATCATGAAACTAATCAGAACATGATCATACAGCTTTATCATGAAGAATAATAAGGATCAGGACATTACATTTCATAGATATTTCTTGTAACAAATGTTTTAGGAGTCACTGGAAAAAAATGAATGGTGATGGGCTATGATTTTATACTGTTAATAACAGCAAGTGGCAGAGCAACTTTATCAGCTTCTGATGGGATTAAATAAATTTGTATAGAAATAAATATTTGAATTCCGCAGAGACTCTAAAATCCACACTAGGATTTGGCTTGTTACAAGGCCTTTGCACATGAAGATTTAACTGACTGACAGGCCACTCATGACCTAGGTGGCTTTTTCTTTACATTATTGCTGCTTATTGTGCTTCCAAATTACCTGACACATAGAGACCTTGTTCAAAGGCAAACACTGATTCGGTAGGTTTGGGATACACCCTGAGATTCTTCATTTCAAAACAGCTCCTCAGTAATGCCGCTGTTGCTGATACCCAAGCCATACTTTGACAAACAGACATTATATCATCTCCTTAGAAAGATCTTCCATGATCTTGTCATTCACCATAGTTCTCTCCCTATTTTTCCTATTCCAGCACCCTGTTTGTTTCTTGAATAGCCTTTATATCAAACAACTTTATTTTATTTTCTAACTCTTTGCTTGTCTATCATCTCCAGATTATAAACTGCACAAGACGTTGGACCATATTAGGTTACTCACGATATCTCAAGTGCTTGACAACTAATAGATACTCAATAAACAGATGAACAAATGAATGAAAAGTTACTTCTAGATTATCCCAGTGGCATAGTTTTACCTAAACCAATGATTCTAAAATTTTAGCCTGCATAGAATCCCCTGAAGGGCTTGCTAAAATGCAGATTGCTGGACTAGCAGTATAAACTTTCTGAGTTAATAGGTCTGGGGTGGAGCCTTGAGACTTTGCAATTCTAAGTTCCCAGGTGATGCTGATGCTGCTGGTCCAGGAAACACACTTTAAAAACAACTTTATTTTAACAAAAGACATAGTTTTAATAATTGCCAATCTCAAAAGATTATGCTAAAAAGCGGATGCTTCTTCTGAAGAACTAAACTATCTATTTATAATTTTTGTACTTATTTGGTTCTTAGTATTCAGTTTTCAGTATTCACCTAACAATTGCATGATTCATACATATATAATTACTGTTCTTTTTATTATTCATATGTATGTATGTACACATATATACATGGCCTTGAGGAAAGGAGAGGGAAGATGCCACCCCTGCATCAGGTCTTACGGATTGCAGTCACGCCAGGCTCTTTTTAAGTCCCAAGTAATGTCGCTCGCTTACTGTTTTCTGACATTTCGCAAGCATCAAAGCTGGCCCCTGAGATCATTCGCTCTGTTTGATTTTCTTCATAATAGCTCAGAGCCCAACAGACTTTCTCTTTCCTCTCTCTCTCTCCCTCTTTCAGCATTCAAAACCTTACCTTCTAGCTCACATTGTGTTCTCTTTTCTTTCCCCTTTGCAATGATGAAGCATCACAGGGAAATGGAGGCGACTGAATAATTGCTGCATGAGCTTTCTAGTGCATGGAAAAGCATTAAAGTCATTATTGTAAAGTGCTCTGTGAATTTTAAGAAGGGCTATATGATATCTCATTCTTTCTCTAATTATCTCCAGCAAATAATAACATGGATAATGAGAATTGGAATTTTAGCAACAGGCAAGATATTAATGTAAAATGACATTTTCATTTAAATATTGATCAATAAAAGGTATATTAAAGGAAAATTAAGTGTTTATTCAATGAAAAAAGTTAATATTCGTAAACACATTTTAAGACGTGTATTTTAATAGATGCTGAATTAAGCTTGATTTAAACCTGTCAGAAACATCTCTCTGCGTAAAGATAATTTAAATAAATTTTAAAACATGTTATTTTTTCATAATGAACACAAAACAATACAAAATAATATTATTTGTATTTGAAAAGACCGAATCTTGTAATTATATTTTACATTTCCATAGTATTTTTTTTTCCTTGAAAGTCTCCCTTCACATAAAGAGCAAATGCAGTTGTAATGAAAATTATTGCTTAAATTACATAGGAAAGGGCTGGAAATCATCAAAATTTGAATAAAAAATATTTTATGATTCCACCTTAGTTTTCTGACCTGTATTTTATTGTCTCTCTGAGTTCTCACATTTTTTAATATAATTTCCTAAGCCACTATCTGATTAGCTCTATAGGAAGTACTGCCTTGACAGACTGAAATATCTAATTTTTAGGGTTTAATGATACACGGTGTCAGTTTGAGGAAATAAAACACATCCTGGCATTTAATATTTATTATCTTCCATTGCTCCAGAGCAACCAGTGATATGTGTGCTGTAGAAGTCATAAGGTCTGCCATATTATTACAGGTTTATTTGAACTAATTACAGCATAAATGCCATGTTGGTTTTCAGCAATTCATTTATTGGACAGTTCTTCAAGTAGCCAGGAGAAAGCTGCTAAAGACAGTTCCAGCAATGCTGAGATTCTTTAATTAAGCTCCAGCTGATGTTCCAGAACCTTTCTTCAGAGCCTGGGGAAATAACAGTCCTGTATTTATTTAGAAGGCACCTCTTGCCCTAAGGCTTTCGAGTCTCCTTAATATAACCAGTATACCAGCCTGTCCTGGAAAGAAAAACCAAACATTCTGTTTGAATTTATAGCAAGTTCCTGTGCTTTTGTGCAAATGTGAATTTCATTGGTTAAAATATTCCAGATGCCAATTTATCTTTGATTCCCATGAAAACAGTCTTATCTATAAAGGAGGTAGTGAGAAAAAAAAAAAAAAATAGGACCCTTATTGTTCCTGACTAACCCTCAACAAAGCTCCCTTCATTTGACTACACAATTACAAATCTGATTAGGTAAATTAGAAATTCCCTTGAGAGAATTTAATATTTTCCTTAGGTTTTAAACCCAGGAATGCTTCTAGTTCTTTACATATTTAACAGTTTATATGTAATTATGTTTTCTTTCTTTCCTGTCCTATCCACAAAACTTATTCCAGGTATATTTAAGGTGGCTTATAAAAGACTATATAGTAGAGAAAGAATGAGTAAATTTAAGACAAGACCAAAAAATGAGGCAAAGAAAAATAAAGATATGGGAATAACAAAGCCAAGAGTTAAGGTACTGCCTGAAACATATGCCTTTTAGCCTCACACACAACTTCATTAAAGGGTATACACACATGGGAAATAAGCAAACGAAAACATATGCAACATCACTAGCCATTAAGGAAATGAAAATTAAGACCCCATGTGATACCATTTCACATCTATTAGATGTGATACCATTTCACACCTATTAGAATGGCTAAAATAGCCAATACCAGCTACTTGTGAAGATGTAGAACACCTGACACTTACACAGACGGCCGGTAGGAATGTGAAATGTCACTGGAAAACAGTTGGCAGTTTCTTACATTGTTAAACATACACCTACCTTATGACTCAGCAATTCCTTGCTTGGGTGTTCACCCTAAAGAAGTAAAGTTATATTCTCACACACACACAAAAACTTTTTATAGCGGCTCTATTTATGATTACCAAACACTAGAAAAAAACCACATGTCCTTCAGTGGGTGAATAGATAAACTGTAGTATATTCATACAATGGACTCCTACTCAGAAATAAAAAGGTAAAAAGGAATGAACTACTGCCAAATGAAAAATCATGCATGCATCTCAAAGGCATTACGCTGAGTGAAAGAAGCCAGTCTCCTAAGGTTATATACTGCATGGTTTTACTTAAAAGACATTCTGGAATAAAACAGAATAGTAATGATGAAGAACAGATTAGCAGCTGCCAGGGGATGGGGGGCTAGGAAGGGTATGATTACAAAGGTAGAGGAGTGTGAGCCAGTTTTCTGGGAGATAGACCTGTTCTATATCTTGATATGGTGATATTTACATAAACATATTTTTAAAAGCTAAGAACTAAACACTGGAAAAGTCAATTTACTGCATGATAATTTCATAAATAAAATGGTAGACAAAAACACCTCACGTATTTATAAGAATTAAACCACAATTTTGCATCTGAGCTCTCTCCATAGGCCACAGAATATGATAATGCCTATAAATAAGATCAAGCTAGCTACTAGGGATCACATCTATTCCTAATAGAATAATATAATACATATGTGTAATATAATAAAAATTTATTTTTTAAAAACCTTCAGTATGTATTAGTAATATTATAAATTATAATTTGTACCTCCTGCGTGTCTGATCACTCCTTTTTTTGTCTACTTCACATCTCTATTTCCTCTAATGGCTTTTAAAGTATAGGTATTGTCTAGGTTGTATCTTCCGACCTAATTTCTTCTAGCTCAGAAACTTCTCCCTGAGAAATTGCTTTCAATCCAGTGACTTAACTTAAAACCTCCTTGCCGAAAGATGATTTCCAAATTTGTATCTGCAGTCCTAATATATTTTTATCTCTATTTACAGTCTGTGTGTAATATACCCTCTTGGATATCCCACTAGTCCAAAAAAAAAAAATCACCCTTCCCAAAACAATTAGTCGTTTCTCTTCAAAAATCTAAGATTCTTCTGAAATCAGTGACCTCTTGGTCATTTAAGTTAGAAACATCGCCATATTTCACTATCTCCCTATACTCACTCTCCTTCATAAAATTGGTCACTAAGTATAGTATTTATTCTTTCAATTTTGCAGTTTTCCCATCAAAAAAACTGAAATTAAAGCCTTAATCATATGTACTTTAGATATTGTAATAACCTCTGTATGATCCCTCTGACTCTTTAACTATGTCTAAGTTTCATTTTCATACTCTTGTGAGCATTAAAGTAAAAAATCAATTAATTCTTCCCATCTTTCCTGAAAATCTTTTATTCTCACAGAAAAGAAAATTCGAACTTCATATGGTATTTTAAATCATTAATAATCTGATCTCCTCTAATTTTGTACCATTATCTAGCACTACAAATCCATCCCCATCACTTGTTACCAATGTACAATCCACTTGGACTGTAGCCATTTCATATGTCTCGGGGGTCCTTGAAACCATCATATTCCCGGCCAATTGCTTCACTTTATACGGGCAGTGCCCTGTGTATCTGATGGCTCTTCTACTGTTCTCCTCTCCTCCGGCTATTAGAATTCTACGCATTCTTCACATCTCTACCCCTATACCATATGTTTCATGAAGATTTCCTCAATTCAGCAGTTTTGAATTCATCGTACTCTCCTGTGAGCTTTCACAGAATGATTTCATGCCTGCTACTTATGGCATTAATTTCTTTATTTTCCTTTGTTTTATTATGCATGCATATCTTCCCCTACTGGGAATATAACCTTCTTAAGAGAAGCAATCATACATTAATCACAGTTCTTTGCCTTAAATCCTTTTTGGAATAAGGTGCAGCACAAGTACATATATAAATAATAATCTTCATGTTCTTGTTAAATCTGGAACAATGCTTCTCTCACATAAGATATACAATGAATATTTGCTGGATGAATAAATGGATGACTGAATAGCAGACAGATTAAGCAGGCTAGGAAATATGGAAAATGTTACTCTGAACATTACAATTACAGGAAGATTATCATTAGGAATAACGTGCTATTACAAATACCATTCTGCATGATCAGTTAATGTCAACATTTGTTTATTTTGCACCTGCACATAGCTCAAAAGGCAAAATTATATTTTTATCCTATCATTCACTTGCTCAAAAATTCAGTGTCTGTCTCGGTATGCTTCAGATCAAATTTAAAATTCCCTGTTTTGCATGGATAGCATTTTTATTAGCTGTGCTCTTTAACCGATATGCCAACGACATATCTGAATATGTGGATACTGTATTTCTCAATATTCCCTATGATTCTTCCTCTTTCTTTCCCTTCTTTCCTCCTTTCTTCCCTCCTTCCCTCCTTTTCTTCCTTCTCTCCTTCCTTCTTTTTCATTCTTTATTCTTTCTTTCTTCTCTACTTTCCTTCTTTACTACTTCTCCCTCTTCCTTTACTTTATCTTCTTTCTCTCTTTCTCCTCCTCTCTTTTTCTTAAAAATTTCATTCTCTTTAACATTTTTTTTTGTTGTTGTTGCTTATTGTGCACTGTATCCTGATCTGAGAATGCCTCCAACACCATGAAATCCTTACTGAACTTAGGGAGCTCACAGTCTAGAGCAGCCAAGTCTGTGGTGGTGTTTTGTTTTGTTTTTATTGTTGTTTTTGCCCTATTATCAGTAAGAATCATTCTTGGTCTCATCATGGTACAACCCACTATTACCTTTACTCAGTCTTCATGTGACACCTGCAATAACGTCATTCTGCCTCCCCTTCATCCAGAGCTTTCTCCTAAATGGAGAAATCTTTCATAAACATCTCAGAGCAGAAGTAAGCTACACTATATTCGCTACTCTTGTTCTCATTTCTTTAGATGCGATTCATTTTTACAACATCAGGCTGCCATTCATGTTCTCTTTAGTTGGTTGTTTCATGCATACTTTTCATATGTTCCTCAGGGTTATTGGATAGTTTTTTTTTTTTTTTTAATTGTTCTCATTGCTTCAAGCAAGGGTGCTCATGGAGATTTGCTTAATCGATTGAACACTCAAAATATTAACAACAGCCAATCAGGAGGGAAAAAAATGCCTATTTGGTTGAGTAAAAATAAAAGCTTACCTAGGAATATTTGTTAGCAAATATTTTTGACTAAAATTGTGTACGGTGAACTCTGAAAGGATAGAACCAAATGTCAATAGTGTTTAGCTCTGAATATAGAATTTGGGGGACTTTTATATTCTTTGTACACTTCTATATCATAATAGTTTTTTCTAAATGTATTATTTTTGTTAAAATGAGTAAGTTAAATTTAATAAATCTTAGTATGTCATATTGTGTGCTGAAATATGAATGACAAAATAGAAAATTTCCTAATAAGGCATCTTGAATTTCCAAATATAAAGCATATATGTTTTGCCTTCTAGGGAATACATAGGTTATTAATAAGTGTATAGAAGACAGAAATATACGACTGCTTTGGAAAAGCTATTTTATTACATACTTCGTCCTCTGCCAGGACATTATTATTCACTATTAAACAATAGAGGGCAGTAGAATAATGGTTCGTAGAACTTATTTTATTTTTTTTACCAGTTTCCTTAAGAGCTGGAACATAGAATTTATTTTAGAAGAAACAAACCAAATCTCTCACTGTAACCCCTAGAAAAATTATCAAAATAGCTCTAACATGTTTATAAAAGAAAAAGAAAGTTAATGTCATGATTTTTGCTTTTCATTTGCCAGAAATAATGTTTACCATTAGAGAGGAAGAAGGCAGTTTCGATGTGTTCAGAATCTGGGACTCTTTCTTTGACCTTGTGTTAACTTTCCTGGGCTTTAAGGTTTCCATTAGAATATTAATAAATAGTATTTATATTCTTCATTTATATGTAATGTAGAGTATATCTATTCACAAACCAGTTTAGAGAAAAAGAAAAACAAGCAGCTTAATCTTAATCTAGCTAATAAGTACTCAATTGTTGCTGACAAAATATCACCTTCAGTGACTGAATTAAACTGTTTGTGTTCAAATGTGCTTGTTCATATTGGTTATTTAAAAATCAGCTTACTGCAAACTAAGTGTCCTCAGCTGCAAGACTGACAGGGTGCAGCCCTGGGAAATTCTGATTAAAGAAGCATCTCGCAGTACCTTGCTGAGCCATAGTGAAGCCTAAGGCCAAAGGAAAAATCAGTATTATGATTTTGTCTTCATTCAAAATGTCAATGTTTTATTCATCATGAATTTTTGACATTAATTTTGACTATTAAGATATTTCATTGAATATTATTTATACAATTTCTGGGTGTTTTGGTGCCTCCTTAAATTCTATCCCCAAGGTCAGCACCTCCCCTCACCCCAATGCCAGCCCTGGTAGCGACTCAAACTAATATACTGTTGAGTCGCAGCAACATAAGATAAGAAAGAGGTAGAGGCAATACTCAGAAAGATTGTCATCAGTAGAGTGTCTTGCTGTGCAGAACTCATAGTCTTATACATAATGAAATACATTTTAATAAATCATACTTCAAGCCTTTTTAGAATGCAGCTCCTTCTCCTTCAAGAACAAGTATGACTACTACTTTGAACATATATGTCTCTATATCTATATTACAGAAGACACTGGTTAAA
This sequence comes from Eulemur rufifrons, assembly GCF_041146395.1. Taxonomy (NCBI): domain Eukaryota; kingdom Metazoa; phylum Chordata; class Mammalia; order Primates; family Lemuridae; genus Eulemur; species Eulemur rufifrons. The sequence goes on from NC_090992.1 coordinate 22,058,146, forward strand.
TTATTAAGGAAATCACTCTGCATCTAAACATAATCTTCAATTCATATCTTCCTTCGGTCATTTGCTTTTCTTTTCAGGGCCTGAAATCACCATCTCAGATCATGTCTGTCCTAAGAAAAATGACATTAGTCCCCAAAATACTGAATCTTTTGGGAAAATCTCTAACCACCCTAATCTCAAGCAACCTGGTGCTATGCCATCTGACTTCCCATAAGTCTTATAAACAGAGTAAAATAAGAGATAGATAGATAAAAAGAGAGATGGATGGATAGATAGGTAGATAGATAGATAGAGATAGATTTTGGCTTAAAATAGACCTGGGCAGGGACAACAATGGAATGAATTCTAGCCAATCTAGTCTTTCTAGTTTCTGACTTAACAGAAGTCACTTAAACATCTCTTTAGGAGTCCAAATTATGCACATTAGAATAAAAAAATATTTTGCAATACACTGAGAGAAAAAGAACTCTGTGCTGAAATAAGTTGTGCAATTGCTGTGTCCCCGAGTTGGAGAATTATGCTAAAGGCTCAGGAAAGTCCTGCAAACTTTCCCTGAATGACTAACCCAGAATTTCCCAAACCTGTTTGACAGTGAAAGAAAATTTTCTTGTAAAACTGTAACCCTAACAAATGTTTCACAGAATTGGTATTCCACAGAATGGAATTTGGGAAATGATGAACTATATTCAAAATATAAAGGTTTCAATTATACATTGGTGTGGGTTTGAGGAATGGATCTTAGAAATAATAATAATAAATAGAGCAACATTTATAAAATATTGATATTTGTTTCTCTGACTTGGGGCCTTTAGAAAACAGACAGCTTCACTGACTTTCTCTCCCTTCCCCTCGTGCTATTTTCTTTCTTTGTCAAATGATTAATATTTTATAAAAATTTATATATCTCAAGTTAAAAAAGTTTGATTTATATACCAAAATATGAATGTGCAAAGAATACATGATGGATACTTGAAGCTTATCTGGGCATTTTAAAGCTAATAGGAACAGCCTTTTTCATGACATTTGTATCACACTGTATCACTCTCTGTTTGTTGGTTCTAAACATTTATATCTTCATATTATAATTGTTGTGCATCTCTTATCTTTCCCACTGGATGGATAGTTCCATATAAGCAGGAAGTTCCTATTTCAAATGCATTGGATCATTACTACTATATTCTCTGTAACACTCTTTCATACCTGATATAGGTAGGCCCCAGAATGTACTTATTGAATAAACATATTTCTAGAACTTTGCTTTCTAAAATTTTAGACGTTATGCTCTCTTTTAAATGATAATTTGCTTATTCATTAGATATCCTATTTGCATTTATTAAAATAGAAGCCAGTGATGCAAAAGGATAATTTAATGAATCTGAATGTTAGTTTTACATTCAGTCAAAGGAATTTATGTAGGAAGGAATTGTCCTCTGTCATTTCCCACAACCCAGAAAGAGACTGGCTTTAATATTAATAAATAGAACCTAGGCTGGGCGCGGTGGCTCATGCCTGTAATCCTAGCACTCTGGGAGGCCGAGGCGGGTGGATCGCTCGAGGTCAGGAGTTCGAGGCCAGCCTGAGTAAGAGCGAGACCCCCGTCTCTACTAAAAATATAGAAAGAAATGATTTGGACAGCTAAAAATATATATAGAAAAAATTAGCCGGGCATGGTGGCACATGCCTGTAGTCCCAGTTACTCCGGAGGCTGAGACAGAAGGATTGCTTAAGCCCAGGAGTTTGAGGTTGCTGTGAGCTAGGCTGATGCCACGGCACTCTAGCCAGGGCAACAGAGCGAGACTCTGTCTCAAAAAAATAAATAAATAAAATAATAAATAAATAAATAAATAGAACCTAAAGGTGTATATATATTTTTTGTCATTCCAAGATCTTATAGCGTATCCCAATTTACAAATGACCAAGAAGGGGTTAGTCAGGCTCTGTCCCAAATAACAGAACTATGCTTTTACATGCCTCAGGCATAAATCTTGTTCTGGCTGATCAAGAAATATAAGATCATAATGTGATTGCTTTGCTATTTCTCTGTGTATGTATACAATATTTAATTGTATGGTTGAAATGTAATGGTCAAGTTGATGGGATCTTCTATTTGGGAGGACCTTCTTGAAGTTTTATATGCAGACACTATCTTTGAACTTATAAGAGTAGTCACAAAGATTCTTGAGCATGCAGTAAAATAATGATTTTGAGACTCTATAGCTACAACTTTGATGGCTATTGAGGTTTTCTTTTTTCAACTCATTAATGTCACCAAGTGTCTATCACCTTTTAATGATAGTCTCTCTAGACTTAAGAATGCATAACCCTTGGGGATTTTATATAATTTTTTTTTTCTGGCAAATTACCTTACCTCACTTGAGGTTACTATGGTTGCAAGTAATAAAACACCACACACACACACACACACACACACTCTAACTGTTAACCTATTTTGGATGTTTATCTCTTGAAAATAATTCTTACTATTATTTCAAGAGGCAATCCAATTGTATTTTAACTTATAGGTCATTAAAGTTTTCTAGAAAGGAGCAAGAGTGTCATTATAAACTTGCTAATAACTATATTGACCCAACATTTAACAACATTGACCTACTTGCAGTGTATATTTAATTAAAATAACATTAGACAGAACAACATTAACTTCAGAGAATAACGAAAGCAAATTGCTATAATAAATACAATTACTTATTATCTAGTTTCACATCATTGAACAACTTTTAAAAATATATCTTCTGTAAGATAATTGCCTATTAATATTCAGGTGTAAAATATTTTCCTATGAGCATTTAATGTTTCCTTATCATCAAGATAAGAAGGGTTTTTTTTTTTTGTCCAAATGCTTTTAGCATTATATACAAAGGAGGTAGTTTAATGACTAAATAAATTTTTATAATACATGAAGGAAAATGAAAAACTTGAGATTTAAATTAAATCTCTTAAATTTAAAAAAATGGCAGAAAAATGTTATTTTCAAGCTTTATAACAATGAAGAATGGAAAACAGACAAAATCAGTATAGAAAATGTAGGTGGGTATATTTGCTGGGTATGAAATAGAATATTTGACCAATCAGCTCATTTCTACTTCCTAAAGTAATTTGGAATAGCTGTAATAGTATATCAGCAAGTGAACACTCCAGAAATGAAGAGAAAATAAAAAAAGAAGTATCATAAAAGCTTTTGATGTTGATAAGTTTAGGTTCTTTTATTTTAATGTCAGAACATACCAGCCTAAGGCTATTTATTTGCCATAGTTTTTTTTTTTTTTTTTTTTTTTTTTTAAGTTCATAAGCATTTCTGGAATGTCTCCTCAAGAAGAATGCTGTGGTAAGTAAATTATAACATCTGTAATGTCACTCCTTTTTGGTTTGAGCATTGCAAGCTAGTGATTTTGCTGCTCCATGGGGTTTTATTTGTTTGTTTGCTTTGTTTGTTGCAGAATGGTAGATAATTTGGCCACTTGGTTGTAACTATTAAACAAATGGATTGAATTTTCACCTTTTGAGTACAGAGTCCAAAACTTAGGAGAAAAGTAGCCCTTTGAATGCTTTAAACCTGTTCTTTCCCAGTTACTCTCAAACAACTGTAAACAGGAGAGATGAATCATAATCATGAGCTTGTGAGGTTGTGAAGGGATTCCAGATCCCTTCCCCATAAACACTCAAAACATCCTAAAGTAGGGGAAGTATTACATTTGGAAATACTCTATTACTTCCAAAATATTTCATTATCTCTATAGATTACAACAGAAGTTACAGTACTAATACTTCTGCAGTACTCTATAACTGAAGGTTTTCAGATGGCGAGGAGTAGATGGGGAATAGGAACACCGTGACCTCATGGAGGTGATTGTGATGGACCCGTGTTAATGGAAAGACTATCATCTTCCACAAGGGGACTACGTCTATCTTGCCACTGGAAACCCATGCTTAGCATGATGACTGGCACATAATAAATGCTCAAAAAAGTGTCTGACAGCACTAACCTGCCATGATAATATGGGATCATGACGCTATTGACATCACTGGTTCTCCTCTATGATATTTTGGTCATGCCCCACGTTTGCCAGGAGGACACTAAAACCATGGCTATCATAGGGTAAAAGGAAGAGAATGGGCCTAAAGCCTAGAGCTGAGGGAATAATAGTAAAAGTCCTCTAATTTTCAGGCACAAACCTCTCTCCAGAAGATTGGGCCTAACTGTTCTCTTCAGGTGAGAAATGGAGAACTGAATAAGATTGACTTGTTCACTGACAATAACAATGGCAACAATTATTCAAGCACATAATGAGAATTATACCTGATTCCAAGGCATGTATCTAGAAGTTCCTAAATATGGTGATATAAGGCACAGACAACTTTTTTTGTGTAAGAGCTACTTGAGCTGTCCTTCCAAATTTAGAAGGAAGAGAGAACTGAGAATGCAGAGGGTGGATATGAATAAAATTTGGATAACCTTGCCAAAGTTCTAGGGTTACCACTAGGCAGGCTTCTCAAATGCTATTAATTACTTTTTTATTGTTGTACATATCTTGTTAAATTTAAACCCCAGCATGTAACTGTTTCCCCATATATGTGATTCAGATGCTTATTATCAAAAATATTCTGTGTAATGTGTCTAGGTCAATAATTATATTCATAATTTTTATTTTATAATTATTTATTAAATAACAAATGTCTTTGTATATAGATTAATTTTTCATACCCAGTATTGAAAATAGAATTAATGTAAAATATAGTGTGCATGTCTAAGTCACTAAGAATGAAATGTTCTTTCTTGTTAATAGAAAGCAAAACCACATGGAAAACAATTTTTCTCAGCTAGAAATACATGATATGGCACTCCTTTGGTGGGATAAGTATTTATTTTCCGTGAGTTTCCAGCTTATGTTAGTTATTTGAGCTCATTGATTTGCTTTGAGGCTTACTAAATTGAAAAGAGCAGTAGGCACAAAATTTGCTGTTTAATAAGATCCTGGCAGTTTTGTCAGTTTGAATGTTGGATTCACACTCCAATAGCGAGCATGGAGACACTTGGTATTGAACTCTTCCTCACAGTCTAACAAAACTTGAATTCGGCATATCACGTTGCTGCTATGCTGGTGTAGATTTCTCATGACCACTGAAAAAGTCTGGAGTATATGAAGCTGTTTGAAATATTTTACTGTGATCTTTCACTTTATTTGCTTTAAATTTGAATGAATCCAGTTAAGAGCCATGAATTACCTCCTGAACTGCGCTCACAATTTTTTCTTTGTGTGATCATTCCTGAGCCTTTCTGTGATCTTTCCTGATTCTTCCTATAAGGGATAGTGCTGTACATCTGTATTAGTTTCCCAGGCTGCTATAACAAGTGGCCACAAACTGGGTGGCTTAAGACAACAGAAATTTATTCTATCACATGTCAGGAGGGAAGAAATCTGAAATCAAGATGTTGGCAGGATTGGTTCCTTCTACAGACTCTGAGGGAGAATCTGCTCCATGCCTCTCTCCTAGCTTCTGGTGGTTGCCAGTAATCTTGAGCATTGCTTGGCTTGTAGCTACATTGCTTTGATTCCTGTCACTCCAATGCCTTCTTCCCTGTGTGTGTCTCTGTGTGTCCTCTCTTCTTTTTATAAGGACAGCGGTCATTGAAATTAGGACTCATTGTAGTCAAGTCTGACCTCATTTTAACTAATTATATCTAAAAAGATCTTATTTCCAAATAAATCCACATTCTGAAGTGTCAGGTGAGCATGGATTCTGGGGGACACTATTCAACCTACTACATTGTGTACTAGATTCTTCTTCAGAGTTTAACAAAACTCAGGCTGATGCCATCTGTCAGGATTGGATTTCTCGTTATCACTGGAATAGTTTAGAGTCTATAAAGTACACTGTGCCTTTCCACTGGGACAGGGCCCTGTCTCTGTACTTTTATAGCATCTGTATACAAATCTATATTATCCGTTACCATTTCAAAACAAAATCATTTCCATACCTTTTTGTTCTTTTAGAGTGCAAACTTTTTGAGGAGTGGTTGTTAGGGTGGAAACTCATGGCATGGGCTGTTCAGAAAAAAATTCTCAACACAAAGATTAGAATAGCTTTAAAGAAAGAAAGTTTACTTTATTTCCCAAAGCAGGGAAGGGCATGACTCATGTGAAAGAAAGGAGAAGTACCTGCCCCAAGGCTAAGGGGCTCAGGATTTTTATTCAGAAAAAAGAAAGAAAAAAAAAAAGTGACTGTTACCAACTGATAACAGAACATGACTGTGAAACAGCTGTGTCTGTTTTCCCCTTTTTTCTCTCTCTTCTTTGTGAGGCTGCCTTATCAGGGTCTTTGAAATGTGTCTGCTCAGGTCTCTTCAAGGTTGTTAAAATAAACTTAGAGAAATTGCAGGTGGTTAATCTTAAAGACCAGCTGAGCCCCAGGTGGTTAATCAGACAATGGATCTGTTGTGTTGTGATTTTTCCCTTCAAAGGAGAAATTATGTGTTCTGAGTTTATTCCTCTTTTTTTCTGTTAGTTAAGTTTTCTCTGTTAGCTAGTTTATTAGTAAAGCCATCCTATCAGTGGGAACACATCTTGGTAATATTAAAATCTCAGATTTTGCAACTGCCTAGCACATTGAAGGCAAAATGTTAACATTGTTCATTTATTCATTCATTTAGTTACCAAACACTTATTGAATGCCTACTATGTGCTGGCATATCATATTAGATGGATGATAATATTAATATGTTTTGAATCATATACCTGTTTTGAATCACACACCTACTTTAATATTGATTCAATAATTTCCTGAAAAGTATGCATATACACACACTGTTTAACATACAATTCAGCAGGGTTTGTAGAACCCAGAGATCTGTACCTTTTTGATTAAAAATTTCTGGCATTTGTCTTATATAAACTACTTATTTGGCTTCCATTTTTCTCATTCTCAGAGTAGATGCAAATAATACATTATAATTATCAGTTGGTATACATTTGGCAATAGAAAATAGAAATCTCAACGAATACTAAATTAGGCCAGTATAATTTCACTAGTTTGATTTTTCTCACTTAAATCTGTCAGGGATGAGAAAATGATACTTCAAAATAAAGATCTCAGAAGCAGCTCTCTCTGACCTTCTCCCTCCCTCCTGTGTCTGGCTCCTCATTCTCTCCTGAAGCTAGCCATAGACACCAAAATCCCTCTTTTTCAAGGTGGGTTATAGAAACCAGCACCCCTTTTCCCCAAATCCAGCCATAAAACCTAAAAAACATTACTCTAATTTTCCTTCCACTCTTCTGTGTAAAAATTGGCCATAAAAATTATCTGACCTATGTTGTTTGAATGTAGGTCATAAGACCTCAATTCCAGAAAGGGTTGTACCCCAGATACAAGGAATGTACCCAGATATAAGGAATGCTGCACAGAGAAGCCAAGAAGAATCTAAACAGACAGGTTTTGTTGGATTTTCCCACTCAGTCTATTAGCATTAGATTTTACACTTTTCATGCAGATATTTTTCTACCTGGCTGTCCATACTTGTTGAACCCAAGCATAAAAATGGATAATTTCCCCCTGTATCTTTGGGGTCTTCATTCTGGTTTGAGACCAGCCTGAGCAAGAGGGAGAACTCATCTCCACAAAAAAATAGAAAAATTAGCTGGGCACAGTGGTGTCGTGTGTACCTATAATCCCAGCTACTTGAGAGGCTGAGGCAGGAGGATCACTTGAGCCCAGGAGTGTGATGTTGCAGTGAACTATGACCATGCCACTGCACTCTATTCTGGGCAATAGAGCAAGACCTTGTCTCAAAAAACAAACAAAAAAAGATACAGTGGCGATATATATATATATATATTAGTACATTTACATTATGTGATCAGTTTAGAACCTAGCCTCTCACAATAACTAATAAATCTATTAAATAGATTAGGGTATAAATAATTAATTGAAACGGGTAAACCAACAATCAAGATCAAACACTTTAGAATTCCTACTCACCCTCACTTACATCTAGAAATTTCATACTTATATTTAAAACAGAATAATTTGATTTTTTATACATCTACATGTAGACATTCTTCTTTCTTTTGTCTACTTAAGTGTTTCTCAAGTTTTATTATGCAAATAATGTTCTGGACGAGGCTGGGTACATAGAGTCATGTGTACTGTATATTATACAGGTAACTTAGGGACAATTTTTACATAACTGATTTTTGCCTTCTGTGCTGATTTGATGAACTTCTATGTGACTCTTCTGCATCTCCCAGTGTTTAATCCTTGCCCTTTTGTTTGAAATTATTTTCCCCCAAGGTTGTGAAGCAGATCGATTCAGCATTGCTTCAGCTGCATTTAAAGCATTTTTAAAAAATTCAAACCTGCAATTATCTGAATTTTCTAAATGTTTGTATGCCCAAAGGCATAATTGCTAAGAGCAGAGTTTCAAATAACCTAATAAACTCCAAGCCTCTGAATACTAAATGATACTATTTCCGTCTCTTTTTTACGTGTTTCAGGCCAGCAGAAGCTATACATTGTTAGAATCTTTTTAGGGACAACTTATGAAATAAAACCTGTTCTTTGAGGTTTTAATTACAGAAAAGTGACTTTTTCTTTTTCCACTCCTAGAATTTTTTAGATAGTTTTCTAAATATCTGCTTACCTGGAAATCACACTAGATAGTTTCACATTGTCCAAATAATCTCTTTATATAAATTAGTAATTCCTCATAATCATGCTAGAGGCTATTGAGGATGCAAAAAAAATCTAATAATAGTTTCAATATTTAGATATTTTACAAACTAGTCACTAATTAATCACAGGTGAAATAAATACAGATGGTTATCATTTTAGGGTTTAGCTTAAAAGTTACCGACTATTTTACAAGTCTACTTGTGGCAAAGTGTTAAAATCAGTAACTTTTAACAAGTAATTTTTGTCTGTCTTGTAAAAGCTTTGACAGGTTGACAAATTCTGATCAACACATAAAATGTACTTTGTACTTCTGAACATACACAGACACATATACACACATACACAGAATTGAGATCTCCCTGAGGGAATGTTTTCTTTATATTCTTAGAGTGGGAAGTTTACCAGGAACCTACATTTAGAAGAAATACTTGGGTAATTTATCAAATGAGAATAGCCTGTCTTACCATCTACATGTGGCCCTTATGCAGAATTACAGCTCCTTCAGACAGATTTAGCCTTTATTTCTGGGATAAGTACACTCTTTAAGGTGTAGCATAGAAATGCTCTTCCAAGGAAAATCAAGGTCAACAATGGCCTCTTTGTTGACTAGGTCATAGGGGATAAGAATAGATAAGGATGACTTTATGCATTTTTTTATATTTTGGAATTTTTTAAGTGAGGGGAAAAATAAGATTTTCAATGAGAAAAAAAATTCTATAGCATAAAGAAGAGTCTGTATCAGATATTCATAACTTATTCCTACCTCTTAGTAATTCCACAACGTTTTATTAGTACAATTGTCCAAGAAACCTTTTTTTGAACTGTAGTAAAGAGCCAAACATTGGAGAGCTAATTGGTTTTTCTTAAGAAATGCTCATAGTGCATGAGAGAAAATAACATGTGGCAGGATTTTTTGGACCATAAATGAGATTTATATAACTCAAAGTTGGGATGGACAACTCCTAACAACTCTGTAATAATGATTTGCATCTACTGACATACACGAGAAAAATGGCTCAAACTGTGTCAGTGACAGGCTGAAGCAAATCTGGGTTTGATTGTTGTACTGCAGACTGGGGAGAAGGGAGACAATGGTATTTATATTGTGAAGGGGATGAGGGAATGGGGATGACGTAACAAACTAGGTTTCACAACACAGCATCAGTTTTAGAGGCAAATAGATTCTTGAACATGACATGATGACTGGTACTGCTGTGATCAAGGTAAATGGGTAAATATTTTTTTGTAATCTTGGGGGAAATAGAGTTTGTTAGTTAAAAGGAGGACATACTAAGGCCTAGAGTACTTCACTGTGTATAACTCGGTGATAAAGAACATCTCATTTAATTAGAGATTACTGAATTTTCATGGAGTGTGAGGATTGAAGCATAAATGAGGTTCAGCAGCAGCATCAAAATCGAAATATGATTTGCAAGTAAATATAAGAGCACAGAAGCTCCAAAAACCTAACTTGAGAGGAATTGTTCAGGGAATTCTATTTCCCATGAGTACAGAAGGAGGTTTGGAGCCAGTACAAATTGAGTAGTGTGTTAAAGAGTTATTGGGGTGTGGGGACATGAGGATATCATGTGAAAAATCAACTACAGCAATTCATTGGTAGTTTTCTTATCTCCACATTCGTACCTGTGAGTTTCTTTACTATGAAGTGGACTAATCTGGGCCACTCGGGTCCCGTTGTCTTATCTGTGTTCCTGCTCACATTCTTTCTTAAAAGATTTGCCATGAACAATTGAAACCACTCCTGCTTTCCTGACCCACACCAGGGAGGTTGAAAGATCCAATATAAGGACTGATAGGACTTCAGATCCTGGAACAGAATTTAGGCAATAGTGAACAGGAAGACACAAATAACAATGTTACACAATGGAGAATCATCAGAGTGGGAGAGAGAGCATGCAAGCAAGCAAGTACACACACACACACACACACACACACGTGTAAAACTAAGGCTTCTAAACTGATGAAGAATCAACTGAGCTGATAAAAAACTGTAACAAGGAATGACCTGAAAAAAAAAATGATAAAAATATTTTCTGTCTCTTTGAAACTTTTCCCACTCTTCCTGAGAACTGAAGCCCGCACGCCTGCCTCAGGCCAGTGGTTGGGAGGAGCAGGGAGGAGGCCTTTTGTTCTTGCATCCCAGGCCACCAGGTGGGGCATATTGGCAGCACGTGGGGAGCTCTGACATAATGCCCACGCGTGTGTCTCATTGCAAGAAAATCTTGACTTTTGTTTGTCTGGTTCATTGGTTGGGGTTTGGAAATAAGTACTTTGTAAAAAGCTCCCCATGGGTTTTTTTATATTCTATTATGGTTGAGAAACATTGTTTTAGAGGAAAGCAAATTTCATTTGGCTTTACAATCTTTAACTCTTTCCCCATGCTGCTAAATTATATTTCTGTATGGTTTAAATTGTCAGCACGTGGTGGAGAGAAGTCCCTGTATGAACTATGTCTATCTTAAACCCATTCCAAGATGATATTTTTATACAAGAATCTTGTAAACCTGTAAACATGATCCAAAGTGAGTTCCCAAGAGCCAATGTGAGAATGACCCTTTGTTTATTGGTCTCAGTCATTGTTACCACGTGTTACCCTGGAAAGTTATTAGAATAGAAGGTTCATCTGTAACATTCCTTGATTTAACTGCATTGAACAGTCATGTAGGAAAAAAAATGATATTTCTATTTTACATATTGAGAAACTGAAAAAAAAAAAAAAACCCACATTGACTTGTGTCTAAATAATTCATCTCTTTAGACCCCGCTATGATTCACTAGAATTGCTTTAAGACCTACCGGCTTTAATACTGACATAAACCAACAGAAGAGGCTGACACTGGGAGTGAATGCGAAATGTTAATTAGAAAGGCAAATGGACAATATAGATGAGAACAGAAATGAAATGTCACAAAGTAAAACTTTCTAAGTTTAGAGAAAGAAACATTTACATTTAATATGACTTCTGCTTCTGATTCTTAAATACTTTTCTTAATCACTTCTTTCTTAACACCTGATTGCACTTGACTTTTTAGTGCACCTGGGCTGATTAGCAAACTGGTGTCATCAGAAGGAAAACGTGTGTGTTTTTCAAAAGGAGAGAGGTGTTGCAAGAGCCTCCAAGAAAAATAAAATATTGTTGCAGTGTTAATGTTTATGGCAGAGTGGATGAAAAAGGGTGTGGGCAGAAAATGGTCAAATTCCTCTTAGAATTCAGTTGCTTCTTGTCTCTCACATTCTTGTGAGATCCCAAAGATACTTCAATGATCTTTTCAATTTATTCTCTTGAGATACTGTCTGTTCATGGAAACACACTTAGAATGTAGCTGTACTGCAGCAGCGAGAATTCTAATCCCAGTCAGGGTATATAAAGTTCATTAGACTCTACAAAGAAGGAGGGCATTATTTTAGAAGAAGAAAAAGAAATCTTTAAGAATCCCCATGCAATTTACCAAAGTTTAATATATCTATTATTGTATTTTAAATAAGTTCTGCTACTTTATTACTTTTAATAATAAATATACATTAAAATTTATTTAAAAAGTCATAGGGGATGCTCTGGATTAGAGGTCATTTTTGAAGTGTAATAGACTGTGTATTCCTTTAGTGTACTAAAAATATTAAATTATTACTTTTTTAAAGGATTAAAATATTTGTGCATAGCATGTAGCCCAGAAATACATTTTCAAATAATTTATAACTACTTTGCTTTGCAAACATTGTGTAGATAGATTATTTAGAGACTTCTCAGAGGGTATATTTATATACGGGGAAAGAGAACCCCCAACCCCCAAACCAGACCAGGACATCACAGGGAATTTTTAATGTCCTCTAAAGTTCAAGAGAGTCTTTTTTTTTCCCCTCATGGTTTAGCCATAAAGTAATGTTCTCCTTTGCAGCAGATAAGGGAATAATCAGAGAAGTAGAAGAAGTGAGTGTACCAGGAATATCATGACAAAAGAAGGTAGCCAAACTTAAATTCCATTTTATAGTCAACTTACAAACAGTTGTCATTGCTTTCCAACACTAAGCATTCAGCCTGGCTTGGGTGGTGGACCCCATGGTATTCTCTGACTAAAGATTTATTTTTTCCTTTTTTATAGAATATCACAAATTGGTTCATCAAAACCTCCATTAGCCATATCCTTCTAGCATAGCTCTCTTTGGACTGTCAACTTGTTACCTTCTCTATTTATGTTAGCATGGCTTGAGTTAAATAACCTAATTTAATTTAATTTTAAATTCTCAATTATATATATTATAGACAGGTACAACACAGCCTTATTGGCATAACTGCAGATTAGTCAGTCCTTAAACTAGCAAGGAAAAGAAATTATGTAATAATTTTAGCAGAAAATAAATGTATCCAAGGATATTGGTAAGCTATAGCTCAGATATCCAATTATAAGTTTTTCCTCCCTTATCTTTGGGGGACTTTTCAATGAAGTACCCAGTGCTTGACCAGCTAAGAGATGGGCATGGAATCCAAGCTGAGATTTTTCTCCCGGGAAATTGAGTCTTGCCCAGTTCATGGAAAGGTGGCCCAAAGTGATTTTCCAGTTGTTTCTGCTTTCTAGATTTCTCAGGTTTTTCTCACGCTTGATCTTTATGAAATTTGGTGCTTCACATATTTTTTTACTTCTTTATACTCCTCTACACAAGTCTGCTTTATTTGGCCAGAGTTACTTTCTTCTGAAAGTTCAGTTTGTCTCCAAATATAAAGTACCTAAATATAAACCATGCTGAAGAAAAATATCACTAAGTTCTTAATTGCTTTGGCTCAAAACAAACAAAACAAAAAGAAATCAACATACAAATGAACATATAGATTACTTCTTCTGCAAGATCTCACAGAACATTTTGGTTCTGGAAGGTGATGTATGCGTGAAAAAATTAACCTTTTTGTGTTGCTAACGTGTGCGTCTGACTGACCCAGTGGTGATGATTTGTTAGTTCAGTTGATATTAAGCTTTTATTTCCAGGAAAATTACTATATGTGCTATGGAAGTGTACCCTTGCTAATTAAGGCCAAGACTCTTTTTGAACAAGTATTTGAGATATGATAAGCTTGGTGAGTCATTTAAAAGGAGGCAGTTGCTAAGAGTGGAACCAGACCAAAATTTGCTAGAGTGAGGTCAAGTTTCCACATTCCAAGCTAAGTGGAAGATAATTGTAAGAATGTATATGGTTTGCATAGAACTTATTTTTTAATTATGGAGGGATTTATAGTTTGTTTTCTGTGCCTTAATGTGCCATGAAGGATGAAATAAGGCTCAATCATTATCTCCCATTGTAAAAGTAGAGGGTTAATTCTTAATCAAAAGGAATTTTCATTTCCAAAATAGTAGACTTAGTTGCTACTGTATGTTCTAATTTTCTTTTTACACACACATTTCCTATCGAGTCTCATGTCTCCATTTCTGTGGGTAAGTCCTGGAGAGTTTCTTGTATATGTAGTGCCTCCTAGAATCCGGTATCATGAATTAGCCCATAGGGAAGGTTGGCTGGTTTTGCAATTCCTTTTACTCTAACCTGTGAAGTTTAATTTACGTACTCCTCAAGGCCAGGGGAATTGTAGGCATTATACCACTTGTCCTAAACTTTTCTTACTTTCTGTATAACTTCCTTGGCTGCCCGAGGCTGGAATATGCCAGGTTCATTTTATTTCTAGGAAGTTTCAACAATACCCTCAGTCTCTTTCTCACTTTTCTTGGGAGTTCTTGTATCTAGACTAGTTGGTAGTTTATTTTGTTTGCCTAAAGCCAAAACATTATACATTGCATTACCTAACAAACCAGTTATAAAGCATTTAAAACCTTTGAAAGAAATGCCTTTAAAATAAAGATGAAGACTGTAAATAGACCATTTTAAAATTCCATTTTCCTAAAGGTGAGCCATTATTTAGTCAATTTGTTGATGCATAAATTGCATTATGTGGTTGATGGATTGTTAGTGATTATTTGGCTTTCTTCCATCTGTCCAAAGAAAGTTGCATGAAGAAATTAAAAATGAGTATGTTGCTTTCTAAAAGTTCTTCATTTTAGGTGGGGATGTTTTATAAATTTACCAAACTATAAAGTGATTTTCAAATCGCTACAGGTACACGTCATTTTTATTCCTATCTGTTATAAAATGTCTTTTGCATTGAATATGGAAGATACATATAGCCTTAAACTACATAGGGATAATATCCTCCATATTCTTTTTGAACATTGGTTAAAATAACAATGAAATTAATGAGCTATTCATAAATTAAATGATTACCATGCACTGTATAATTTTTTGATGAACTGGAATATGAGATAGTTGTATAAAGGACTAATCAATTATTTGCTGAATTTAATCCATCTATACTTGAGAGCTTGAATTCAGAATCCAAATGATGTTTTTGCCTAGAGAGCAAAGTGTGTTTCTAAAATCAACCAAATACTTGCGGAGGACATCGGCCTATTTACATTTTGTAATGGAGTAACTTCCCCAAGTGTGTTTTTAAGGATCTGTTGTAGGTTTCATCCCCTATAATCTTTTGTTAAACTAAATAAATATTTCCACATTCTTTTTAAAATATACTGAATGCAGATTTACTAAAGAAACAGAGATACACATAAAATACAGAGGAATTAGAGTTAAATCTTTTCATCTGAAACACGAAAAACAGAAGGGTACAAATAGATGATAGATTGAAAAATAGAAAAATAATCTTTTCATTCAGTGTGTGTATATGTTTCTATAGAAATCTACAAGATTGTAAAAATTATAAAATTTGGAACTGTTGCCTCACTTATTTTCCTGTAAAAACCAGATGTATCTGTGCATAAATTCTAAAGGAATGAGGAAGGGGTGACATGTCTTCTTATCTTGCTGCTTCTTATTTTCTATTCTTTCAAGAGGACAGGTAAAACTATTCAATGCATGACTCATGACTGTCTTGATATCTGATTTCAATATCTTTGAGGAAGTTTGAAGACAAAGAATCAAGGAAGGGATGATCACCTGAGCTGAGCTAGAGGATTTAGGTATATGAAGCTCCAATATTACTCTTCAAATGCCATGATTTATTTTTTTCAATACCAAGAAAAACTAGTTTCCATGTATCTGCATCTGGTGGCTTCTGTATCTAATTATCTATTAACTATTTTCTTTTACCTCCCATATCTTAAATTTCTTCTTCTACTGACTTCTCCCTAAAAGAATAATTTAAACATCATCAAATATCTATCAGATATATTTCCCATATATTTTCTAATCTAATATCCTGATCAAACTAGCAGCGTCTCTTATTCCTTCCTTTCAGGGTCAAGTGCTTGAAAGAATTTCTCTACTTGTTTACCTCTTGTTCATCAAACATTCGACAAATGGTAATACATTATATCTTCTGACCTCACCACTCCATTGAAACTGCTATCAGCAAAGATATGAACAACTCTCTAGATGTTAAATACAATGATCATTTGTTAAGCCTTATCTTACTTGTTCTCTCTACACTGTTTGTCACTGTTGATAACAACTACCTCCTCCCTGAAACATGTTCTTCTCTTGGTTCCTGTGACATTAGAGTCCCTGTTCTACCATCTCCTGTTGTGAGTGACTCTGTTTCTTTTGCAGACCCCTCTGCGTGTGTCAGTGCTGTTTCCCTCAGGTTTGCACTAAACCTGCCTTTCTCTAGTCTCTATATTCTCTAAGATATCTCACTTGGTCTCATGGCCTCAAATTCCATAAACATGTTGCTGATTCCCAGTTCTTCAACTCCAGAACTCTAGAGTCCAATGTCTAGTATTTGCTCTTAGATATACTACTATATCATTATTTCTCCCCTGCGCCCCACGCCAGCACATGCTATTTTTTTTCTCTTTCTCAGTGATTGGGTCTATCATCCACTCGGTTGCTGAGCATCTTTTTCTAATCCTGACAACTTGTACATATCTTTTTGGTCTTATATTGTACCTCCCGCAGGTACTGGAGCCCCTAAATTTGAGTTATGTGCTTTCCTAAGTGCTCCCATAGCAACACTCTGTCTAGTCCTATTATTCATAATGCATGTTCTGCCTCCCTTACTAGACATAAAACTATCTGAGGGTCACAGCTTTTTGGTGTTATTCACAGAATGCTAGCACAAGTATCTAGCACATAGTAGACTTCAAATATTTCCTCAATGAATGGGTGAGAGAGGAAGAGGAGGTAGTCCATTTATAGCAATCCAAAAGGAAATCTTTGTTACAAGTAGCAATAGGCTTTTTTCATACATTGATTGACAGGTAGTAGGTTGATTTCAGATCCTCCAAGAAAAGAATCATAGTAAAGTACAATTTTATTAGCCAGCTTTTTTAGATTGCAATTTTATTTGCCAGTTTTTTTTTTAAATTTCAATTAACTGAAACACAAATAGAAGAGACTAAAACCAAAAACAAACAGACTTAAGTAAAACATGGGGATTTATTGCTTCAAGTCGCTGAAAAATTAGAGTCATCCAGTAATAGCTGGATCTGGGAGCTCAAGTTATATAAAAAGTAATTTCTTCATCTTTTGACTCTGCTTTCTTTCATATTGGCTTCACTCTCAGGCAAACTATTCTTCAAATTCTAGGTCTAGTAGAGTCCCTCTTCTTCATGGCAACAAATGGCCTGGAATTGAGCTTCATTAGTCTGAATTGGCTTAATCTATATCTGAACTCATCATTTAGAATAGGGGATCTGATGCTCTGAAGTCCCTTGAAGATGGGAACATCAGCCATGTTCTTGATTTTGATATACTATGTAGGGAAAGAGAAATTTTAAAATCTCCTAAAGGTGGTGCTAACCTTTATATAAACAAAGACAAAATAAGCTTTTGAGTTTTCAGTTTTCCCAATGTGTATAATTTATATTCCCGTGCTGTGGTGAATGTCCCCACCAAAATGTTACTGCGTAACCAGGTTCATTGCCTACTGCTCAAGAGGAAGCCAATACAGTGAAACAACAGATGTTACAGCAGAGAAAGAGTTTAATTCTGCATAGCACTAACTGGGGCGATGGGAGGAATTTCTCAAATCTGCCTCCTTGAGAATTTGGGAGACAAGGTTTTTAAGGATAGTTTGGTGGGCAAAGGATTAGGCAATTGAGTTTGCTAATTGGCTAGGTTTGGAGCAAAATTATAGGAGTGTAGAAATCTTCCTGTGTTGCTTCAGTTCCTGGGGTCATAATTCCAGTTGAATCAGTTTCTTGGTATAGGTAGCTGGTCTGGGTGGATCAGCCAATCCACTGGAATGCAGGATGTGGAAGATATCTCAGAAACTACCCCTAGGTTTCGAAAAGGTGATATTATCTGTGGAGAAAGCTAAGAATCTTTGCTGACCACCAGCTATGTGACTCCAGAGTAGCAATTATAGAGAAGCAAATAGGGGGGCAATGGCTGATTATTATCATTATTTTTAGCGAGGCCTGTGCCTTATTTTAAGCTAGGCCCTTACCACAGTTATCACCTTGCACTCCTTTATTGCAAAGGGCGGTTTCAAAACTCATGTTGAAAATTAATTGCCACTGTAACAGTATTAGGAGGTAAGGCCTTTAAGGGGTGATTAGGTCATGAGGGCAGAGGATTGGTGGATTAATGCCATTATTGAGAATGTGGGTTAGTTACTGTGAGAGTAGGTTCCTGATAGAAGGATGAAGTTTGCCCAGTTTCCTCTCTCAGTCTTGAGTACTCACCTATTCTCTCACCCTTCTGCCCTTCGCCCCTTTCACCATGTGATGACCTCTGATGAGATGCCTGCACCATGCTCTTGAACTTCCCAACCTCCAGAACCATGAGCCAAATAAATGTTGCTGTTTATAAAATTCCTGGTCTATAGCATTCTATTATGGCAGCAGAAAATGGACTAAGACTACCAGTAAATGCATCATTTGAATATGAACTTGGCATTTATAATTTCTATGTAGATATTTTAAGAAACAAAATATTATTAATTAAAAATTCAGAAAACATAACTGTTAACATTTTACTTCCCATGACCCATAAACTTTGAATTTTCTTCCCTTCTCCTGTTATTTTTCAATTAAGCAGTCATACATCTATAAAAATAAATATAAGAGTTGCAAATCTATGTGCTGGGCCCAAAGCACAGTGGTACTACAGGTCCACTACGTAATCATTTCTGAGAGTTACAAAGCTCATTATGTAAATTTCCCTTCTGGATGTGGATGTCTACATATGTAGCTTAGGAAATGCAAAGCCAGCTACAAGGTATTTTTCCCTCCTCATGGCAAAAGCAATTAGTATGCTAAAAAGCACACGTCCTTCTAGGTCATTTTAGTTGCAAAATTCTTGCATGCAAAGCTGGCTTATTAAAGATAAATAGAACTTTCTTGTGAAAAGAGACAGCAGCAATCCTTTTACTTTCTGATGTAAACATACAAACAAAGTTGAAAGTTAGAAAAGCAACACAATTTGTAGCATTTATGAATCCACTGATTGTCATTTTCCCAAATAACTATAAATTGATACCCATTTTAGAAAATGTAATTGTGAGACACCATTTTAAAAGTACAGCATACTTAGGCTATAATTTTGTAGGACATTTAGGTTAATGCACATGCTAGTATCATTCTAGCCTTTGGGAAAAAAAAAACTGTTTTAAAAAAGAATAAATATCTTTATTGCTGAAGTTCTTTATGATTCCCCAAAAGAGACAAGGCCAGATTATCTTTGTTGCTGTGGATTTATTGTAATAAAATGTAAAAAGGAAAATATCAGGGGAAACATCCTTGGCAGCTTGACATTTATTTTGGATCTCAGACTTTTAAACTCGTATAGATGGTCTCATGGAGAACTGGAACCTGAGTTCAGTATGATGCAAGGAGATTGGTCTGAACTCTCATAGCCTGTTTCTTCCTGTGCACCTGGAATTATACTTCCCATAAAGAAGATTGGATTAGGATAATATGCCATCTCAAACAGCATTTATTTTCCTTATATCCAAACTTCACAGAATGACATTGGCTTAGGCACTGTTCAATGGTTCCACCAAAGAAACTCAGTGATGTTTTATTGATTCTACTCATATGACAAGAGCCATTGTATTCCAGAAGAACCACTTGGAGCTGCTTTTCTGCAAGAAGCATACTGCATAAGACTCTGACATAAAACTGAAGCTTTCTCAAAATTACTCAATTTTTTTTTTCAAAATTACAAAATGTTTTAGAGCCTCAGAGTACTAGTTGGACAAGCCTAGGTTTTACTGTGGTAACAAATGAGGCCCCAAATCTTACTGACTTAACACAACAAGGATGTATTTCTTGCTCATTTAATCTGATCCAGACCCAGGACCACTCTGCATTTGAAATCTGAACACATTTGACTTAGAAAACCAGGAAGATTCGATATTCGACATCATCATTTCAACAGATAGCTTCCAGGGGAAGAAAGACCTTAGCAAACTCACATTCATGTTAAATCCTGCACTTGGAGTACTAGCAATAAATTCTGCATGAAGTTCATTATCTAGAGCTAGTGTCACAGCTCAGGTTTCACTAGGTGCAATGGGAAGTGTAGAGAGGCACACCCAGTGAGTATGCAATTTTTATGTTATACTCAGTTTTCTCATCTATAAAATGGACATTCTCATAATAATGTATAGGATTATTACAAATTAGTGCTGTATAGTAAATTAGGACCACTGTACAACAAATGAAATAATAAATCTAATGTGCCTAGCATGTATTTGTCACACAGGAAGTACTAAAGAAATAATAAACCCCATTATTATTATTTACTCAGAAAAGGGACTATTGGCATGGCAGTTGCTTAGAATTTTTCATAGATTCCTTCTACAGTACATTATATTTTTTAAGATCACTTCAAAACATTTTCATGAATTTTAGATATTTTATTTTCTTTCTTTTGTCTTTTATCTCCCTGGTGATTCAACTTTAATCTGGTTGAATGAGATTTTGACAATCCTTTGAAACACTCCTGTATTTGATTTTATCGTAATCACTAGGAACATTTTTTTCAAGAAGGAGCTTAGTTTAAGACTGCAGGTACCCATGCATTTGGACTGGATCTCATTGTTGGATATCAGGATTTATTTAATCAAAATTTCATGCTCTTTCTGTAGATTTAAAGGGCCATATTCATTCAAAACCAATCAAGGCAACATGTTTATTTTTTGCATGTAAAACTGTGTTCTGGAAGCTAGAACACAGATACCTCTGTGGCCTCAAAAACTTACAATATTTATGAATAGGTAGAACATATGCATAATGATAATATATGCAGGTTAAGCTCTAGGAATTAGCTAGAATATAGAATATCCAGTCAGTCAGCCATGGAAGGTGACCCAAAAGAAGTAGGTTTTTAAGATGATGTCAATGGATGTGAAGAATTTCAGACAGTGGAGACAGCAGCACCTATTCTAGAAGCAAAGAATATTATGGAGGACATTTAGAAAAAATAAAACAAGCTCATGTAAAAAGGGCTTTGAAGGGTAGAGTCACAAATATTTCTTAACCTCCTAAGTAAAGTAGATCTTCAGAAGGGTTGTTTTTTTTTTTTTTTTTTTTTTTTCCTTGTATCGTAGCCTGGTCTTACATAGCTACAAATTCCTCTAGTTTCTTTATAACTAGAAAGGTTTTCCTGAATTGGGCATTTTTTCCAATATAAAAATTTGAAACTTTATATTTCTAAAAACTTGTTTGACCTTGTGCTACCACTTTTCTTCCAAAATACTTTTCCAATTAACTTTCAATCCATTCTAAACCTGATAAAAGAGATGAAACAATGCTCCCAATATAGATAATAACAGCTGATATGTATGTAAGTTAATGCAGTAGCTTTCCATTTTTCCTTTTGAGACTTTTGGGAGCTTTGAAGGAGCAGGGAAGGAAATCAAACAGAGAGGGATTTTTATAAATTTGTCAAGGTTTTCCAAGTAGAATTTGAAAACTGCTTTAAATAAATTAATGGAAGGCTTGATCCTTTTGCATATATAAGAAAGTTTCCAGTAAGATGCTTTACTTATTGGGTCTATCACATAGCAGGACAAGGTGATTAGTATATTCAGCCTTTATATTTGGAAAAATGAGAGGATTAAATAGAGCATGACAATAGATTGAAATTTAGTTGAATGATGTGTTTGATGTTGATTTGTAAGAACAATGTCCCTAGAAACATTGTTAGAACTAGAGAAATGAGACCTAGAAAGGACATTTTTCAAAATAACTATTTTTTTAAATTGTAAATATATTCTTCTTTGTCATCAAGCCACAGGGGAAAAATATGCTATACCAGTAATTACCTTTTTAAAAAAGTTCTTATTGAATTTTTTTTTAATTAACTGCTGATTATTTGCAGCAGTGTCCTGCAATGAACCACAGAACATGCATTTTAAAAATCAAGTAACACTATAAGTTATATAAAAGTCTTGTTATATTTGCATGTGTCAAAAAACAGAGCAAATTAGGATAGACATTATACTTTAATCTGTTTACACATGTTAATAGATGTGTATAGGTGCCCACATGAATAAGTTCTAAGATGAAAACATTATTCCTAAATGTGGCAGGCTTTAGTTATGTTACACATTGATACAATACTATAGGAACGTGAGCAAAAATAATAGGGATTTTTTCATTGTTTGCACTAGCTTATTTTCAGAGCCCTATAATAAATGTGGGTTTTTCATTTCTTTTCAGTTCAAAACTGGAAATGGTGGTTGCTTCAGGGACACTTAGTGCCATCTCACTTAGAACCATTTTGCTCTTGCCATTTTGCAAAATTATGTCTAAGAAATAAAATGATTCTCATCATTCTTGTATATGCAAAATAATTTCTACTATTTTAAGCTAAATAGTATCAACTTCAATTTGTACTCAGCATAATGCAAACATCTAAAAATGGTGTTGTTGAAGAGTGAAGAGACAACCTACAGAATAGGAGAAAAATATTCATAAATTATACATCTGGCAAGAGATTAATATCCAGAATATATAAGGAACTCAACAACAGTAAAACAAATCACCTAATTTAAACATGGATAAAAGACCTAAATAGACATTTCCCAAAAAAAGACATGCAAATGGCCAACAGGTAAACTAAAACAAATGCTTAACATCACTAAACCTCAAGGTTTATTATAAAACCTAAATATACTAAGGCTGAATATACTAAGGTTAGCAAATAAAAACCACAATGAGATATGATCTCACCCAAGTTAGAATGGCTGCTACGGAACAGACAAAAGATAATAAGTGTTTGTGAGGAGGGGGAGAAAAGAGAACTTTTACATACTATTGGTGAGAACATAAATTAGTATAGCCATTGTAGAAGATAGTATGGAGGTTTCCCCCCAAATTAAAAATAGAACTACCATATGATTCAGCAATTCCAGTAGTGGTCAAAGGAAATGAAATGAGTATGTCAGAGACTTCTGCACTCGTATGTGTATTTCAGCACTAGTCACAATAGCCAAGATATGGAATCAGCCTAAGTGTCCATGAATGAATGAAGGGATAAAGAAATTGTGGTATATGTTGTGGGAGTGAGGGGAAATTTCTCCTTTCCCCTAAAGTTTGCTGAAAGATTGACTCACAGTTAAGGCAGATTAATAAGAGAAAGAGGTTTATTTACTGTGCCCATGGGGAGAATCACAGAATGATTGCCCAGTATCCCAATGGGGTCCAGAAATTTATAAACCCTCCTTTTAGATGGGAGGGAGAGATGAAAAAAATAGGTAATTCTGTTTAGGAGCAATAAATGGTTATTAAGGAGGATGAATAGATACTTGGGAGAATAAATGGATGGGGGGGGCAGATTGACATGTAAATTAACCTGAGAGACAGGTATTACATTTAAAATAATTTGGGCCAGGACTGGTTGCATTCTTGATCTTCTTTCCTGCAATATATTGAGGTAGCAGGGAGAGGAAAGGAAGCCAATTGTTCTTTTTGATGGGTCCATCTGGTTTATGCAGATAGAAAGAAAGCCCTTTCCAAGGCCCATTGATTGCTAAGGGCCTTTAATTCAAAATGCTCCTTATACCGTGGACTCATATTTTGGGGTAAAATTTCCTAAGCTCCTTCAATATACACAATAAAATACTAGTCAGCCATAAAAGAATGAAATCGTGTTATTTGCGACAACATAGATAAATCTGGAGGACATTGTGTTAAGTGAAACAAGTTAGGCATAGAAAGGCAAATACCACATGATCTCACTCGCATGTGGAATTTAAAAGGTTGCTCTTATAGCAGTAGAGAGTATAATAGCGTTTACCAGAGTGGTTAGTGGGAAGAAAGGGATGGGGAGATGCTGGTCAGAGGATACATAATTACAATTAGATAGGAGGGAAATTTCAAAAAATCTATCGTACAGCAAGGTGACTAGAGTTAAGGGCAATGTTATCATAGTCTTAAAAATGTAAACAGAGTGGATGTTATGTACTCTCACCACAAAAATGATAACTATATGAAATAATACATTTGATAATTAGCTAGACTGAACCATCCCACAATGTATATAATACTTAAAAACATCATAGTGTACACTATAATCACATACAGTGTATGTGTCACCTTAAATTTAGAAAACAAAGATAATGTTGTTAAGTATATGCTGACATATTATATTATTAGGTAATGTCTATGAGATAGTTTTTTCATAATAATTGATGGCATGTTCTTAATAATTAAAAAGCCCTCTATTTACCAACTTTAGGACATATTTACAAACTGAGATGTATTATACTAATAATTGTCAACTGGAGGTAGATGCAGACATTATTCTTCTGAAAATGACTGTGTACTAAGAAAGGGTACACTAATTTCTATATTTTTCTCTCCTTTAATTCTATATCAAGGGAACCAACAAGCTTCTAAGAATAGAGACTTGACTTCCCAGAGTGGAATTTTATAGAGAGAAAGAAGCCTGAATAATAAATGGTAATTGAAGGGGGACGCTATTAAAATATGAACTATTTGGTGAGTTCAAGATGTGTATAGTCCCAAAGTCAAGATGACAGAATGGGATAAGGACCTGCTACTTCCAAGCTCCTCTCCAAGTTCATCTCCCAGGACCAACATCTTATTTTATTATATTTGATAATACTTTTTAAAATGGAAACTACATTTTGCCTTCATTTTTTCTACCTGATCCAACATTGATGTATCCCATTCCAACTCCTTCCTTCTCCCACAGTTTCCAACTCAATACAAGAGTGTTTTGTTCTAGTTAGTGTGAGTCATTCATTGAGAGGAATAAAAACTCAATAGGGAGCAAAGGACTATTAGAAAAACGTTTGAGAACAGATTTGTTTTTTCCAAGTAAAAGAAAAACAAGCATCAGAAAATAATCAAAGCAGACTAAGTTTGCCATCTGAATAAATGTCAAATTGATCATTATGATCGTCATGCCCAATAATAACCCTGAGGAATAATGTTAGAGCAATCCTGAAATCTCCCCTTGCATGCCTCAGTAGTAACTTTTACTCTCATTTTCATTCAATAACCAGTAAGATGCTCATGGAAACCAGCTAGTCAAATATACTTTTCTCTCAGCCATCATAAACGTCCATTTACATTTCTTCCAAAGAAACATTTTCTTATGAAGCCACATCAGGAGTTGTCATACTCTACAGCATTTCTTTTCTTTTCTTTTTTTTTTTTTTTTTACATAATTAATTAAATACAGTTTATTATCAGGTGAACTGAAGTAAGATTTTACATTATATAACCTACAACCACAGCACTCATTTAATTATAATTCTTCTTAACTAGCAAGCTCTCCCCATTAAAAAATGTGGCCAAGAATGAATCCTCTGTTCTGGTGCTAGTTCTTTGATGACCTATTTATGGGGTCCTCTGCTGGTTTTTGCTACATTCTATCTGGGCCTACAACCCACACTGAATATCATTGGATGGTATCAGAATTTATGTACAAATTGCAGAGAATCCCAGGCCTTTCTGCAATTATTCAAAAGCTGCTTTTTTCATTTTTTTTTTTTTTAAAACAACAGTTTCATATTTTTTTCCCCACCCCCCCTTTCCCGAGTCAGCACCTTCAAGTGTTACCACTCCCCAAACGGTGCGCAATGCACTCATTGTGTAGGCATACCCCCATCCCCTCCCCCACCCCCCACCTCAGTCTGATGTCCAATTGGTGTCGTTCCCAGATTTGTATTTAGGTGATGATCAGGGAAACCAATTTTCTGGTGAGTACATGTGATGCTTGTTTTTCCATTCTTGGGATACTTCACTTAATATAATGGGTTCCAACTCTCTCCAGGAGAACCATAGAGATGTCGTATCTTCATCATTCCTTATAGCTGAGTAATATTCCATGGTATACATATACCACAGTTTACTAATCCAATCATGCATTGATGGGCATTTGGGTTGTTTCCACATCTTTGCTATTGTGAATTGTGCTGCTATAAACATTTGGGTACATGTGCCTTTGTTACAGAATGACCTTTTTTCTTTTGGGTATATGCCCAGTAATGGGATTGCTGGGTCAAACGGCAGGTCTACTTGAATCTGTTTAAGATACCTCCATAATGCTTTCCACAGGGGTTGCACTAGTTTGCAGTCCCACCAGCAGTGTATTAGTGTTCCTGTCTCTCCACACCCACGCCAACATGTGTTGTTTTGGGTTTTTTTGATAAAGGCCATTCTCACTGGGGTTAAGTGATATCTCATTGTGGTTTTGATTTGCATTTCCCTGATGATTAGAGATGTTGAACACTTTTTCATATGTTTGTTAGCCATTTTTATATCTTCTTTTGAAAAATTTCTATTCATGTCCTTTGCCCACTTTTTGATAGGGTTGCTTGATTTTTTCTTGCTGATTTTCCTGAGTTCTAAATAGATTCTTGTTATCAGTCCTTTATCTGATGTGTAGTATGCAAAAATTTTTTCCCATTCTGTAGGTGGTCTGTTTATTCTCTGGACTGTTTCTTTGGCTGTGCAGAAGCTTTTTACTTTAATCATGTCCCATTCATTTATTTTTGTTGCTGCTGTGATTGCCTTGGGGGTCTTCTTCATAAATTCTTTGCCTAGGTCAATGTCTGTAAGAGTCTTTCCTACATTTTCTTCTAGAATTCTGATTGTATCACGCCTAAGGTTTAAGTCTGTTATCTACCGTGATTTGATTTTTGTGAGAGGTGAAAGCTGTGGGTCCTGTTTCAGTCTTCTACAAGTGGCTAACCAATTCTCCCAGCACCATTTGTTGAATAGGGATTCTTGTCCCCAGAGTATATTCTTTCCCACTTTGTCAAAAATTAGGTGACTATATGAGGATGGTTCTATATTGTTTGAAAATTTGCTGGTAGTTTGCCCCAGGTTTGTTAAAAGCATTACCATATTTGTACCTACCGGCAATTTTTATGTCTAATAGACCTTCTTTAAAATAATGATTTCCAAAAATTTAGTTGTGCATTAGAATGCTTAAAGGAGTTTGCCAAAAGCTGGACAGCTCTCTAGACCTAGTAAATCAGGATTCCTGGGCTGGGAATTGTAATCTGCATTTTTATCATGCTGGGCAATGGGTTACTTACCTGGATCTTGAAATCGCTGTTCTGAGTCTTTTCTTGGTATGTTCATTTTGAATATCTTAGATGAGTAGATCTTAAATCTGGCCAGTTATCAAAATCTTCTTGGGAACTTTAAAAATACTTATATTTGCAAGTCCCATCCACAAAAATGTGATTATGTAGCTCTGAATATGGTTAAACAGAATCTATATTTTTTAAAAGCATCTCAGATGATTCTTATGAGAGCTATTTCATACATTTGGGAATGCCATTTTAGAAACATGCTAATAGCACTCTTACCTTTAGTATTCTGCAGTTTTGGAAAAATATGAATTTGGCAATCATTTGATTTTTTGATACACCAAATGAAAGTATTTGACTATTTAAATTTGTAAACATGAAGTAACTCTTATTTATATGTGCACATGTACAAACAGAATATCTAAAGTGGCTCCCCCTCCCTAGTTATCATATTGTCACGTTCATTCCTTTATAAAACTTATTAAAATGTTTTATTTATTTGTTTATTATGTCCTCCCCTCTTAGAACATTAATTTCATGAGGATAAGAACTGTCCGTGCTATGTTTACCAATGTACTCCCAGGATCTAGAACATTGATCGGTACATAGTTGGTGCTCAATACATACCTGTTGAAAGAGTAGATGGGTATATTATACACATATATGATATTTATGTATAGATTATATACATAAGTCTTATATATAAATATCTATACATATATGAGATTGACATATATTACACCCTCCCCCCAACATACATACACACACAGTACTAGGGTAACTTCTTAGCTGCTGTTAAAAGTTCTTTTTACTAATCATGACATTTCTGTTATACTCAAAGGCATTTGAATCTCTTCCATGTCCCAAATCAAAAGGGAGTTTAGTAGTCAAATATACAGTCTCATCCTTTTCCTTTGAGAGGGACTTGGGGGCCTTGATTTGGATTTTCTATTAACATTTTTTTTAAGAGGCGTCGCATCGCTCCTCAGGTGTTGTGAATCACTCTCATTTAATGAACTACCTGAAAAGCAGCTGAATCACTGCAGAATCACGTTGCCTCACAAGGAATGTGTCAACTACTTAGTCTTCATTCACATGATGGAAAGTGCAGTTAATAGCGCTGTTATATTGTCACATTGAAGAAATTTAGGATCAAGTCACTAAAAATATTTTCTCAACGTGAAAGGTAGTGAGGCTTCTAAAAGCTTACCTTTAAAAATATTTGGAAAAGGTGAGGTTATCATGACTGCATCTTTCCTCTCTGGGTCATACCCTTTTCAACTGAAGACTGTGTTTCAGACGTGTTCAGCATAGGGGCTTCTCGGTTCCTCGGCCAGGCTGCAGCAAGTACGCATGCTTCTTGGGGACACTGGTGGTACAGGGCATATTCGTTATTTTCGTCATTTACACATTCATTCACTCAGCATCATTCACTCTAGTGTGTTTTGTATTCCAGGTGCTGTGCTAGGCCCCCTCTAGGAAGTGAGGAAGAGTAGTAGATGGCTCTGAGACAGTGAACAGGGCATCTGAGGCTGCTGGTATCAAGCATGGTCACCTGGAGTTGCAGGTGCTTGTGCTGAATTTTGAATATGGATAGCATTTATTCATTCCCCAAATATTTATTGAACAGCTTCTTTGGAACTAGGCTAAGCTCTGGATATACCCATGGTGGTTTTGTGAAGGAACAAAACCTCCATGAGGAACTTACAGCTTGAGACAGTGGACAAGCATAAAACAAATAATCTCCAAGTAAAAATGTGTGATTAGTGAAGAAAAATGCAATAAACTGTAAGAGAGCACTGCAGATGGAGCACAATTTTGATCAATTACTCAGGGAAAACTTCTCTTTGAGGAAGTAGCATTTAAGATGACATCTTAAGTCGAGTAGAAGTTAGCTAAGCAAGGACAGAAAGAAGAGCATACCAGATAGCAAGAGCAGAATTCCATTTAGTTTATTCAAAGAACTTTGCTAAAAACCAGCAAGAATATAAATAAATAATAAGGTTCTTAAAATCGTTGACTTTACTGAACATTATGCTAAATTAAAATATTAGAGCTCAATCAAAAATCCTGGTTTGGAAAGTCCTAGAAAAGAAACTGAAAAATGTTTTTATTCTTTTTAATTTTTTTCTCTGTGCTTTTTTTTTTTTTTTTTAATTCTCAAAGGGGAATAGCAGGTGCTTTAGAGACTGGCATCAGAATGTAGTTTGCATTTAATTTTCTTTTCAATTATGTGGTAACTTTTGATTTTATGATTTTATTGCTATTGGGGTTTTTTGAATTTTCAAATGTCAGCTTACACTTGGCCCAATGCAGCCATAGAACACTGTAAAATACCCAACTCATTGTGGAATCTGCCTTTCTCACTTCTCACTTTCCAACAAACTTTTTGTTTATTGCCCTGCAGCCATAATCATTCACTCTTGTCAGACTGTATTCCTCTCTTCCCATCTCCATTTTCAGGACATTTCTGTTCTCATTCAATATCAGCCATCCTGCAATAGAGCACATTGAGGAGGTCTCTGCTTCTGGTATCCAGTAATGCAAATGCTTTCTCATGAGCAATGGAGCAGAGGCTTTCATTTGGTTTTTAACCTAACAGAGAAATGGGAAAATCAAAGTTTTTGGACCTTTACTCCAAGTCTTTGTTGAGGAACTGACATTTAAACTGCACATAAATAGAATTGGTCATGCAATGACAAGAGGGAGGAAGGGCACTCCCCGTGAACACGGGAGAGACAAACACTTCAGGCAGAAGGACCTGGCAAGTTCAAAGACTTAGAGAATTGAAACATTATGATCCACTGAAGAAACTGGTCTTAATTTTGTGGCCTTTGTGAAGTGTAAACACAGAGAAAAAAAGGCATACCAGTATTTGTTTTATTTAGAGGAATCAAACAAGAGAAAGGAAAAGGAAAAATGATAGATGCTTATAGTGAGCATTTGCGGTGCTGGCCTCTCCAGCATCAGTGTTTGCTTCACTGAGCAGAAATGGCTGTTTCCATGGCTACCACCATTCCCTGTAACCTAGCTGGTTTGGGTGAGAACTGAATGCACCTCTGGTTCTAAGCCACCTGCCACTCTGATAATTGTATCTGCTTGGCCAAAGTGATTAGTTCATAGTTTGACTTATTACCAAATCAGGGACAATGACTTCAATTCCAGAACTTTTGACCAAAGTTTTGGGAGGAGGAAATCTCTCTTTTAGATATAAACTTGGAGCTGGAAGCGTGTAAGGCTTGGCATGGTGAAGGGCTAACAGAGAGTAAATCCGATAGCCAGGAATACAGAGATTAAAGATGGGGAGAAAACCATTAGTATGTAAGACATTGTTTGGCCCTCTGGGACCAATCGTATCACAAGTTATAGGCATTTCAGTTACATGAGCCAATAAATTTATATTTTACGTAAAGTAAGCTTGGGTTGGGTTTCTGTTGTTGCAATTAAAGTATCCTAAATAATATAGAGTTTTATAGGGAAAATTTTTCTTGGCCTATATCTGAAACATGGACATTTCTAGAGATTCTCAGATTAATTTCAACAGTAACCATAGGTAGCTTTGGTCTTAATGAACCAAGTCGAGAGTATGTTATTATACTGGACTTAACCTTTTCTAAAAAAAGTTATAATAGGAAAATATTCCATTTTTCAGCTTTCTAGCTTTTTCTTTTTTTCTAGAACTAGTATTACCTTAAGAGTAAATGCACATCCTACATCAAGGTTTCATTTTTAACCACAACTCATGTATAGTAAACTGTTCTTACTTTACTTTCTTGCTGGAAAAAATTTTGATCTTAAGCCAACTGCTGACCATCGATAGATATTTTATTTTTAGCATTATCTTTTTTGGTTACTCTCCAACAAATGTTACGTCCTTCAACTGATATTCTAAAATGTTAAGCAATTTTGGCATTTTCTAAAGCCAATGAAGATTAAGCTCCCTCAAATGATTACCTAGAGCCTACATAATCCCTCCTAAGTCTTCCGGGCTATTTGAACTGCCATTTCAAATAGTTTTATCAGCAATATTTTTTTTTTTTTGCTTTATTGATCTGATAAACTAACTGGAACAGACACTGAGGTACTATTGTCATAAAAATGAGGAGGTTTACTGAGGCAAAGCCTAGAGTTAGTATTAATAAACACATTTAAAGAGAGAAAAAGAGCTGCTGTATTACAGTCACGATTTAAATGAAACAAACAAATGCTTCTATATGTTCAAAATCTCTAATCCAGACACATAAATCATCTTATTTCCCTTAATTCCGCACACAGTTTGAGATATATTAAGAAATACCCTAGGCCTGGCGCTGTGGCTCACGTCTATAATCTTAGCACTCTGGGAGGCAGAGGCGGGAGGGGAGAATTGCTTGAGGTCAGGAGTTTTAGAGCAGCCTGAGCAAGAGTGAGACCCCGCTTTCTACTAAAAAAAAATAGAAAGAAATGATCTGGACAACTAAAAATATATAGAAAAAATTAGCCAGGCATGGTGGCACATGCCTGTAGTCCCAGCTACTCAGGAGGCTGAGGCAGAAGGATTGCTTGAGCCCAGGAGTTTGAGGTTGTTGTGAGCTAGGCTGATGCCACGGCACTCTAGCCCAGGCAACACAGCGAGACTCTGTCTCAAAAAAAAAAAAAAAAAAAAAAAGAAAAGAAAAAAAGAAATACCCTAAACCCAAATTATATGAGGATATTTTAGAGGTACTGCAGAGTTGGTAAGTTTGAGGCAATAAGGACTGATTTGAGTACAGAGAATGATGAAGTGGGGTGATGAAAAGGAGCACTTGATCCCAAAGACCCAAGTCCTTGTTTCCTAAAGGGACATTTAAGCAAATGGCCAAGTAAATAGACTAAAGTTAGGCTTTGAAAATGATAAAGAAATGCATCTGTCGATGGGAGAAACCATGGGGAGCCGGAGTGTGAACACAGAATATTTATTCAGAGACTGGGCTTAATTGATAGTCAAATGCAAATTGAATATTGAATCCATAACTTACTACTAGCAAAGTGGCTTTGGTCAAGAAACTTCATTCGGTTTTTAAAATTTTTAATTTTTATATTAAAATTTTTAATTATAGTTGGATACATTAATGGGTGCATGCAATATTTTGATACAAGCGTAAAATGTGTAATGATCAAAGCAGGGTAATTGGGGTACCCATCACCTCAAGCATTTATCATTTCTTTGTGATAGGAATATTTCAATTCCACTTTTTTGGCTATTTTGAAATATACAACACATTATTGTTAACTATATTTGCCCTATTGTGCTGCTGGACACTAGGTCTTATTCCTTTTATCTAACCGTATTTGTGTACCCATTAACCAATCCTTCTTTATCCCCGCTCCCCACTACCCTTCCCAGCCTCTGGTAACCACCATTCCACTCTCTACCTCCGTGAGATCTCCCACATCTGAGTGAGAACGTGCCATACTTGTCTTTGTGGGCCCGGCATATTTCACTTAACATGTGACCTCTCGTTCCATCTGTGTTGTTGCAAATGACAGGATTTTATTTCTTATGTCTGAATACTATTGCACTGTGTATATTTTTTTACCACATTTTCTTTATTCATTCATCCCTTGATGAATACTTAGGTTGATTCCACATCTTGGCTATTGTGAATAGTGCTATAATAAATATGGGAATGCAGATCTCTTTTTAATATACTAATTTCCTTTCTTTTGGCTATGTACCCAACAGTGGGATTGCTGGATTATATTGTAGTTCTATTTTTAGTTTGTTGAGGAAGCTCCGCAGTGTTCTCCATAGTGGCTATGGTAATTTATTAATATATTTCCACCAACAATGTACAAGGATTCCCCTTTCTCCAGATCGTTGCCAGCATTCCTTATTGTCTGTCTTTTTCATAAAAGCCGTTTTAACTGGGGTGAGATGATACCTAACTATAGCTTTGGTTTGCACTTCTCTGATGATTAATGATGTTGAGTATTGTTTCATATACTTGTTGGCCATTTGTATGTTTTATTTTCAGACTATCTATACAGATATTTTGCCCAGTTTTTAATCAGATTACTTTTTTTTTTTTAATATGCTATTGAGTTGTTTGAGCTTCTATAAGAATATATATATTCTGGTTACTAATTCCTTGTCACATGGGTAGTTTACAAATATTTTCTCCCATTTGATTGGTTGTCTAATCACTTTGTTGATTATTTCGTTTGCTGTGCAGAAGCTTTTTAGCTTGATGTAATCCTAATTCTTGATTTTTCCTTAGGTTTCTGTGCTTTTGAGATCTCTTTGCCCAGACCAATCTCCTGGAGTGTTTCTCCAGTGTTTTCGTTTAGTAGTTTTATAGTTTCAGATCTTACATTTAAGTCTTTAATCCATTTTGATTTGATTTTTTTATATGGCAAGAGAGAGGAGTCCAATTTCATTTTTTTTTTTTTTTTTTTTTGCATGTGGATATCCAGTTGTCCCAGCACCATTTATTGAAGAGACTTTCCTTTCCCCAGTGTATGTTCCTGGCACCTTTGTTGAAAATGAGTTGACTGTAAAAACATGAAATTATTTTTGGTTCTGTATGGGGTTCCAGTGGTCTAGGTGTTTATTTTTATGCCCACACCATGCTGTTTTGATTATTATAGCTTTGTAGCATAATTTGAAGTCAGGTAATATAATTCCTCCAGCTTTTTTCTTTTTGCTCAGGATTGTTTTGGCTATTCTGGGTCTTTTGTGGTTGCATATAAATTTTAGAATTATTTTTTTCTATTTCTGTGGATAATGAAGAGGCTTCACTTTGAAATTGAACAAGTAATTTATAGGGAGCCTCAGTTCTCTTATGCTGGCAATTGGCTTAACTATGAGTGCCAGTTTCTTCATATGTATAAAAAGTAGTTGATGATATCAACATTACTGAACTATTGTGAAAGGTAAGAGTAAAGGAATGAGATCAATTCATAAAAAGGCTCTTAGTAGAGTGCCTGACATATAACAAAGACTCAGCAAATGTTAAATATTACAGCAATTTTGATTAAGATGATTATAGCAAATTGTGATTCAAGATCCTGGGAGTTAAGAAAATCTGAGGAATAAGACCCTGTTATTCAGGAAAGAAATAGAACTTGCTTGAGTACAGAGGCTTAGTCCTAGAAAGACATGGTGTTTCTCAAAGAATAATTCTGCTGTCAGCAGAGTAGGGATCACACAAAGATACTAGGTCAAAATAAGTGAATTGTGAGGGTTATGGAGAGAGATATTGAAATTGTCTTGGTCTGTTCTGGTGCCTGCACCACGCCCTCAACACTCCAGATCTCAGGGCTTGTTGAAAGCTCAATTTCATTCCAGTGCCTCAAGGGCTAATGGAGTTGAAGTCACTTTGGTACCTTTTATGTGGATCAATGTTGTCAAATGAGGACTGTCTAGGAAATTCAAGTCAGACCATCAATAGATCCAGCTGTGAGAACTGGAATTGGAAAATGCAGGGATATAAAATTAAATAATCCATGCAAGGTTCTTGGTACAATGCTTCCCATATACTAGGTGTAATTTTTGAGATTTCTTCTTTGAAACACTTTCTACTCTTGACTTACCTTATAACTAAGGTTGCCAAATTTAGCAAATAAAAAATACAGAATGCTTAGTTATATTTGCATTTTAGACAAGGAATAAATAATTTTTAGGGTATTTTCCAAATATTGCATATATTTAACAACCTTACTGATAACCCACTTTCCTGGATTTTCTCATTGTATCTCCTACACCTTCTTAGTCTTCTCTAGTGGCTCCTCATTTCCATGAACTACATTAACCTCCTTCCTATCCCACATGTCAATCTTCCCACCTTGTAAACTTATCATTTGATACTCTCTTTGCCTGGAAAAGATCACTCTCCCACTGTTAGTCTGGCCATGTTATACTGATACTTCAAGTCTTGGCACACTCAGATTTAACCCCATAGGAAGTTAAATTGATCATGCAGTTTCATGGCACGCTTTGCAGCCCATATTACACTTATATTTGATGAATACCATTCTCTCTCAACAAAATTCTGTGGGGCAAGAATATGTTTGACTGAATCTCTACTGATTCTCTTGCACTCAGCGTACGAAATCCACTCAATAAACATTGGTAGAATAACGGAAGGAATAATAATTTTTGTTACTCTGTTATTAACAAGCATTGACATTTTGTTTTTCAGGGCATATTTTTCCATTGTATTTCAAAGATATTAAGAATCAGCTTCATATTTCATACTAATAAGATGTTATTCAACAACTAGGTTCTATTGAGTAGTGGTCTTTTCTGGCTTCTAATATAATAACAAACATTTACTGAGCACCTGCAAGACCTCAGGTGCTGTCAGAGTGCTTAAAATAGCTATTTTTATTCCATAGTCAATCATAATAAGGTCAATATTAACTCATAGTACACTAATTAATAATCCAGGATGCAAACTATTTAATTTAAGACTTGTCAGGATATTGATATTTGAAACAAATTAACATTAACAAAAGACAACACTGTAGATAGGCAGGACTATTCAAGAAACCAAGTACAAAATAAAAAGATTTTTTGGCAAGTAAAGGAAATTAGTGGGAACATAAAGAGACAATGTCACAAGTTGCAAGAGTTTGATGCTTTCTTTCCTAAACTGAGGGATCATTTCTGTCTAGACAATGAATATTATAATTATTAGACCCAAGTAGCATACTCCCTCATTGACTGTAAATTTCTATGTAATATGTTATGTTTCGTTTTATTCAGTCATAAAAAGGTTATAACTCATCTCACCAGAAATATTATAATTTTCTTAATACTGACATTTCTTTAATTATAAATATTTAAAAATAATGACATATTTAAGAACCACTGAAATCTCATCAAACACAGTTACAAATTATTTTTGTTATGACTAGCTCCATAGATGAGTAATCTAACTCTTGTTAGGTGGATTTTTATTCAGTTTCCACAAATGACGTTGTCTACATTTGTTGGAAATGCTTAGAATATGCCTTTTTTGAGGCTTACAGTTCCCTGTTCACAGACTACAAAGTGTTTTGAATTATTCAGAGACAAGAGAAAATGTTAAACAAAGATATTGTCAAGATATTACTATGCTTACTAGACTGCGTTATTAGTAATATAAATTTTCATAATAAAATCAAGGCTGGATACAACCAAACTTTTATATTCTTCTTCTTATTTTTAATACACTTCTAATAGACGTTTAATGTAATTACAGCATACCTTGTTTTATTGTGCTTCATTTTGTTACTTGCTTTTCGCAGATACTCTGTTTTTTGTAAGTCAAATGTTTGTTGCAACCCTATGTCAAGCAAGTCTGTTGATGTCATTTGTCCAATGGCATCTGCTCACTCAGTATCTGTGTGTCACATTTTGGTAATTCTTGCAATATTTTAAGGTTTTTCAGTATTATTATAACTGTTATGAAGATCTGGCATCAGTGATATTTCATGTTACTATTGTAATTGTTTTTGGGGTTCCACAAACTATAGTATAAGATGGGAAATTTAATCAGTAAATGCCTGTGTTCTGCCTGCTCTATTCACTGGCCCTTCCCTCATCTCTTTCCCTCTCCTTGGGCCTCCCTAATCCCTGAGACACAATAATATTGAAACTGGGCCAGTAAATAACCCTGCAATGCACTATAAGTTTTCAAGTGAAAGAAAAAGTCACACATCTCTCGCTTTAAATCAAAGCTAGAAATGAAGTACACTCGGACATAGAGTTTATTAATGGAATAGACATTGGAGGCTTGGAAGGGTATAAAGAAGGGGAGTGAGAGGTGAGAAATTACTTAATGGGTACAACGTGCACTATTTGGGGCATGTTTAAACTAAAAGCCCAGACTTAATTTTTATGCAATATATCCATGTAGCAAAACTGCACTTGTAACTCCTACATTTATATAAATAATAAAAAAAAAAAAGCTAAGAATGATTAAGCTTAGTGAGGAAGACGTGTTGAAAGCCAAGACAGGCCAAAAATCTAGGCCTCCAGCACCAAACAGGTAGCCAAGTTATGAATGCAAATGAAACATTATTGAAGGAAATTAAAAAGAGTACTCTGATCAACACATGAATGATAAGAAATTTAGACCACCTTATTGCTGATAAGGAGAAAGTTTTTGTGGTGGTCTGGGTAGAAGATCAAACCAGCCACAACATTCCCTTGAACCAAAGCCTAATCTGGAGCAAGGCCCTCCCTAATGAAGACTGAGAGAGATGAAGAACCTGCAGAAGAAAAGTATGAAGCTAACAGAGGTTGGTTCATGTGTTTAAGGAAAGGAGAATTCTCTGTAACATAAAAGGGCAAAAGTGAAGCAGCAAATTCTGAGCTACAATAAATTATTCAGAAGGTCTAGCTAAGAGAATTGGTGAAGGTAGCTACTAAATGACAGATTTTCAATGTGGACAAAATAGTCTTATATTGGAAGAAGATGTCATCTAGGATGTTCATAGCTAGGGAGGAGAAGTCAATGCCTGGCTTCAAAGTTTCAAGGGAAAGGCTGACTCTCTTATTGGGGTCTAATGCAGCTGGTGACTTTAAATTGAAACCAATGCTCATTTATCATTCTAAAAATTCTAAAGTCCTTAAGAATTATGCTAAATCTACTCTGCTTTTGCTCTAAAAATGCAACAACAAAGCCTAGATAACAGCACTTCTGTTGACAGCATGGTTTACTGACTACTTTAAGCCCACTGTTGAAACCTACTGCTCAGAAAAAAAAAAAAAATTCTTTCTAAATATTACTGCTCATTGACACTGCCTCTGGTCACTTAATAGCTCTGATGGAAATGTACAAGGAGATTAAGATTGCTTTTATGCCTGCTAACACATCCATTCTGCAGCCCATGATTCAAAGAGTAATTTTGAATTTCAAGTTGTATTATTTATAGAATACATCTTATAAGGCTATAGCTGCCATAGGTAGCAATTCCTCTGATGGATCTGGGTAAAGTAAACTGAAAACTTTCTGGAAAGAATCTGCCATTGTACTGGAATATAAATGTGTACAACCACTATGGAAAGCAGTATGGAGATTCCTCAAAGGACTACCATTCGATCCAGCAATCCCACTACCGGGTATCTACCCAAAGGAAAATAAATCATTTTATCAAAAAGACATTTGCACTAGAATGTTTATTGAAGCACAATTCACAATTGCAAAGGTATGGAATCAACCTAAGTGCCCATCAACTGATGAGTGTGTAACAAAAATGTAGTGTGTGTATATATACACCATGGAGTACTACGACTCAGCTATAGAAAGAAATGAAATAATGTTTTTTTGCAGCAATTTGAATGGAACTGGAGATCATTATCCTAAGTAAAGTATCTCAGGAATGGAAAAACAGATACCACATGTTCTCACATATAAGTAGGAGCTAAACAAAGGATATACCTGGTAATAAAGAGCTATACTGGACATTGGAAACTAAGAAGGGGAGAAGTTGGGAGGGTATAAGGGATAAAAATGCACCTATAAAGTACAATGTGCACTACTCTGATGACAGGTATACCGAAAGCCCTTACTTCAGCATCATACAGTTTATCCACATAAGAGAAAATACTTGTACCCCCTAAATTTTTCAAAATAAAATAAAATGGATCAAGAATACAGGGGCAAAAAAGGAATCCACCATTCCAGACTCTATTAAGAGCATTTGTGATTCATGGGAGGAGGTCAAAATATCAACAATAACAGGAGTTTGGATGAAGTTGATACCAACCCTCATGGATGATTTTGAAGGGTTCAAAACTTCAGTGGAGGAAGCAACTGCAGATGTGGTAGAAATAGCAAGAGAACTGGAATTAAAAATGAAGCCTGAAGATGTTATTGAATGGTTGCAATTTCATGAGAAAACTTGAACAGATGAGGAGTTACTTCTTATGGATGAGCAAAGAAAGCGTTTCCATGAGATGGAATCTACTTGTATTGAAGATGCTGTGAACATTGGTAAAATGATAACAAGGAATTTAGAATATAACATAAACTTAGTTGATAAAGCAGCAGCAGGCTTCGAGAGGACTGACTCCAATTTTGAAAGAAGTTCTACTGTGGGTAAAATGCTACCAAACAGTATCACATGCTAGAGATAAATCTTTCATGAAAGGAAGAATCAACTGATGTAGCAAACTTCAATGTTGTCTTATTTTAGAAATTACAGCCACCATAACCTTTAGCAAACACCACCCTGATCAAAAAAGTCGCTGAAAGCTCAGATGACCATTAGCAATTTTTTAGCAATAAAGTATTTTTTAAATTAAGGTATGTACATTGTTTTAGACATAATGCTATTGTACACTTGATAGACTACAGTGTAGTGTAAACATAACTTTTATATACACTGGGAAAAAAAAATTGTGTGACTCATTTTATTGTGATGTTGGTTTTATTAAGATGGTCTGGAACCAAGCCTACAATATATTCAAGGTATGGCTGTACATAAAAATGTACAAATCAAAAGTGTGTACAACTTATTGAATTATCACAGCATGAACACACTTTTTTAACTCATCACACAGATCAAAAGTATACTGTTTCCAGCATTCCAAAAGCTACTTTCTGGCTCCTATATCACTATCTCCATCCTACTCAGCAAAAATAAAAAGTCTTCTTATTTTCAACATCTCATTTTAAGTAAGTTGCTTTATATAAAATAGTTGCCTCTATATGTATAAATAAAATTATAAAGAATACACTTTCATGTCTGGCTTTATGAACTCCAGTATCTATTCCTTAAGCTCTGCAAGAAAGCTTAAAAGTTAATTTACTTTCTCAGTTTCTTAGCCACCACTTTTTGATCACATTTTTAACCGATGCTTTGGAATTTACAAATTCATAGTGGAAAAGTGACACTGCTCACGGATACACTTTTCTGTGCTTTCTTTCTCTACATGATCTTGGCTCTCAAACATTTACTGCCTTGAAATCTCTCCCATGACTTCAAATATAAAGCTTTTTATGTTTTGGCCAAATTTTCTAGTCCTTCTCAGCGGCAATGTCAATCAATAACAAACTAATTCTTTATCCATATAAGTAGAAATCAAGTCAAGCAACTTTTATCTTCTTGAATTGATCTGTCAGTTTTACTGGCTAATTTTATGGTACAAAAGTTTAATTTTCTAACTTCTAATCCTGCAGAAGCTCCCTGTTCTAGACCTATCTCTTGTTCTCCAGTATCCACCTACTTAACACCACATCCCTTCCCACAGGGCAGACACTACTTCCTTCCACAAAAAGATTTCCGCCTGGTGTCTATCCTGCATCCATAATGCATTCTGTCATCTTGAGAACATCTTATACTTCAGCCAGATGCTCATCACTATCTCTAC
Organism: Eulemur rufifrons; assembly: GCF_041146395.1. Taxonomy (NCBI): domain Eukaryota; kingdom Metazoa; phylum Chordata; class Mammalia; order Primates; family Lemuridae; genus Eulemur; species Eulemur rufifrons. The sequence continues at coordinate 22,098,693 of NC_090992.1, forward strand.
CTTGTTTGAAACAGGAGGCAGGGGACAAAAGGAGAGTGATTTTACCTTTAAGAGTAAGGATGAGTAACAGTCAGTCATCTGTTCTGTTTCAAGATCCCAACAGGTAAAATCTATGAATTTGCTGAGACCTTTAATCCTTGAACCATTAAGTAGCATGTGCTACATTTCTAAAATAAGTTTTTATCTGAAGCAAAGCCATGTATCCTGTGTTAAGTAAATATTTGCTGTATTTTTAGGGCTCTGGCTCTGACTTTTGAGCCTACTGGTTTTCTGTGGCAGTGCTGAGAAGCTGTGCATTCTTTCTTTCTCTGCCCTTAGGCAGTGACATAAAAGAGTCACACATCCTTTAAACTTTAGTATATTTTTCTTACTTGGCAATGGTGGCTCCAATGACCTTGTTCTGATTTGGTGTTTCTCTGATGTAAATAGAGAGTGTGTGTGTGTGTGTGTGTGAATTCCTTTTACTACATACTGCAGCTTTCTTTCTTACATCTTTCTCCTTTATTCCTTCTCTCTCAGTTACATATAAAACTGTGCCCATTTCCTCCTGCAGATTCGGGAACTGCTGCCCTCCTGCCCAGTTACATTCTCTCAGTTGACCCTCCCATTGCCTCGCCCTACTGTTATAATTACCTGATGAAGGATCTCATTCTATTTCCTCCTATTTTTTAGGTATTCAGAGTCCTCTGATTGCCCCCGCCATTGGTCCTATCTAAAGCAGCTTTCCTAAAACACAGTTCTGATGTCACTCACCTATTCAAATTTGCCAATGTCCCCTCATTGTCTAACAAATAAAATTAAAATTCTTTAGCCTGCAATCTTATTCAGGGTTCATTTTGCTATAGAAAATCAAATCTCACTCGCCTTAGCTTTAGTTATTAAAATAGGTTTACAGGAAATTGTGGTAGTTGCCCGTTACTCCTTGGTCTTTGGCATCCAAGTTTCTTCTTCAACCCTAACTCTAGTTTTGTTTCAGGAAATTACCTTTCTCTCATGATATGTTGGCTTATTGTAGACTGTAATCCAAAATCCCTTTTTCTACTCTGGCCAGTGGGCAAATACACACACTTTCAGTACATGATCTGGTTATTTAAATTAGGCTTTCTGTCAGGACTTTGAGTCTTGATTGGGAAGATGGAAGAGAATACAGAATAGAGCTTATTAACTTTAGTAGCAGCACCCAAAGACAATGGTCAAAATCTTCAGCAGTTTAGGTAGCCCAAACTACCCTTGTTATGGAAAGCTCGGCCACTTGTCCACGAGGCTGAATAACAACGACAAGCAGTTTGAGAGGGAAGGAAAGAGAGTGTTTACTTTGTCGACAAAGGAGGAAATACGTAGACCTTCTCTCTCATAATCCTGAATTTCCCGAACATAGGCAGAAATACAGAGCTTTTAAACTTAGGGTTCTCGGCTTCAGGCAATTACTGTGGTTAACTATTCTAATCATCCCATCTCTGCCAAAAACAAAGCCTGTGAACTCTGCCAGCCGCTCACCTGGGGGTCTGGCGGCCACCTGGGAGCTTTAACAAAAGACTGAACCTGCCTCAGGGATGCAGGCCAGGCTGCAAGTTCCCAAAGGAGTGGGGGAAGTTTTAAAAAGACAGAAAATCTTTGTGCTCTTTTTCCCCCCTAGGCCATTCCCGCTGTTACATATTCTCCACTCTCAATATTTCCATATCTATGGGAGGAGGGGCGACTGCTCTGTTACACTCTGGCTTCTGTTTCATCCCTGTTGATTATGAGATATCCAGTCATTAGCTAAGCTACTTCATTTGTCTCCAATATTTTCAAGTTTTGCTTTGGTCGTCCAGTTTTTTGTTGTCACTTGCAGTCAGTAAAGACTGACAGAGGAGGACAAGGGGGAACCGATACGTAGCAAGAGCAGAGAATATGGACAAGCTCCTAGTGGATGACAACTAGAATTAGAGCATCAGCAGGAAACAAAGCAGCTTTTCCTTCTGTATTTCTCTCTTTCCAGGGTCGCATGGTCTCTTTCCTCTGCTTCTACTTAATTTTATCCTCCTTCTCCTCACGGGCTTTTTCTAATTACTTTTACTGCTAATTACTAATTACTTTTTTCTATTACTCAAAGTGCCACCCAAACTGAAGGGCTCACAGAGACCATCTCGAATCCCTGTTACAAACAAATCCGCATTTCCAGAAGAGAGTATGTGATGGCCCTGGATTTGATCTTGTGTCCAACCTGGTCTAACCAGCTATGGCCAGGGGCATATATATATGAACCACACTCCTCTGGGATCTGGACTAAGGAGGCTCTCCAAGAAGGGGATTGGGGGAGAAACAAGCAAACAAAAAGTGAATATCTCTAATGCATGTCCATTCTGTGATCCTCTCTCAGTCCTTTGGTTCCAGCCTATCCATGAACTATCTCTGTGCTTTTCCATTTCTTTGTCTTATTCTCTCAACACCCACTGCATTAAAATTGTAACCATCCCTGAAGGACCTCTTCAAGTGTTTCCTGCTCTGCAGAGTCATTTCTTTTTGTTTCACCGTACAGTCTCACCCGACAATTATCATTCTATATTCTAAAACTCCATAGAAGATAGTATCTTTTTAATGACAGAAATGACATCCTAGCTGCATTAAAATTAATATTACATATACTTAATAAATATTACTAGCTTGAAGACTGTATAAAGGCAGGAAATTTGCTCAATTTATTTTGTGTCCATGAGAGTGCCTTTTAATTTATATGTTGACTGAGAAAATATCAGCTTTTTATGAATACAATCTTGAGTGAAATGTCCTTCTGTTCCAAGAACAAGGAGTTTTGATCAACTCACCAATAATGGCAATTTTTTTAAGAATTGAGCTGTGCTTAGGGTACTGACAAAGTTCAAATTTGATTCTTCACAGTTTTGGAATACTACACAGCATCACAGAACAGGTGTTCAACTTTCTCAGTGTGAAAGTTAAGAATAGGAAAATGGTTGGCATGATATCAAAGAATTATTGTTGGTTGGGCCTCCAATCATAAAAGTTTACTCTTCTCACAAACCTATCTATTTATTCACACATAGGTTTGCTGTTGATGCCATTGACTTGTATCATAGGTAAAATCAGTGAAAACACATAGGGTAATTTGAAAGGTACTATTTTTTAGTTGAATTATCTAGCTATTTGCATCTTTTCTCCATGTTTATTCATATGCTAAGTTACTAAACAATACAGGCTACAGAGTTCAATTATCTAATATGGGAAAAATACCAAAATTTCATGAGGATTAGGAGAGCCATGTTTAAATAAGTTGATCATCTTTTACATAAAATTAAATGCAAAAACTGAAAAAATCTAGCAGGCTGTGCATTATTGTAAAGACTGTGAACTAAAATAAAATCTTAAGGCTCCCCCAAACCAGCTGACTGAATGGACCTCCTCTTGGGCAAGGGAATATCCTAAAATTAAATTGCCTGCCACAATGAGGAAGGTCAGACATGCCTCATCATGCCCCTCTCCTTGGAGACACCATTTGTAACCCATTAACAGGCCTACCTTTATGAAAGACAAACCTGCAGCTCCTCAACTTACACAACAAATGTATGTCCCATGGGTGGCTTGTCTCTGATTAACAGACCTCCTTATCTTAAAACATTCCAAACCTTTAGACAAAGCTTCATGTCTTTAACCAATTATAAGTCAAAGAATCTTTAAATCCACCTAAAACCTGTAAGCACCCCCACCCCCCAACTTCAAGATGGGCCACCTTTTTGGGCTAAACCCATGTATGCCTTCCATGTATTGATTTATGACTTTACCTCTAACCCCTGTCTCCCTGAAATGTATAAAACCAAACTGTAACCCAACCACAGCGAGTCCACTTGCTCAAGGCTTCTTGGCCATGGCTCCAGGTCATGGTCCTCAAATTTGGCTCAAAATAAATCTCTTTAAAATTGTTTTACAGAGTTTGGCTTTTTTTCCATTGACAAGATTAATTAATTGCTCAGGCAGGAGCAAAATAACAATGACACATGATATGTAAGGGTATATGCATTTCTAATAGCATGCTACAGCCAGAGGGTGGAGTGATTGTTGATCTCCAACTGGTTAGATAAGGATATCTTGAAGAACAGGAATTGATAGTAGGAAAATGTGTGCTCTCTTTGATTCTAACTGATGCTATTTGCTTCTGTGACTTTGTTTGCTTTTAGTTGTTTGATAAATATAGTTAATCAGAATGAAAAACAGGGATAAGAGCAAAGGTAACTCCATGATAGGCTAGGCTTCCTGGATGTGAGAAGCTAACAGCCTAGTTCTGCTTCTGTATATATGGCTTGCTGGCTTGGTGCTTAGCGTAAGTGGAGCCATGGCAGGCTTCACTAAAGTAAAGGAAAACAAGGCCCCGGGGAGGTAACCGCAAATTACTTCCTGATAAAGGGCTGGAGAGTCCAGGGGCCCTCCAACCAACTAAGTAGATGAGAAGGGCAAGACATGATCAGCACTTGAACGGGCTTGTGCAGGGCGTGTGTTCCCAGTATTGCTTGTAACCAAAAACTAGAAGGTGTGCAACAACAGCCCCCCCTCCCCCGTCGGAGACCCTCCTCTTCCCCTAAATGACGTTAACTACAACTGGCGCCAGCACGAAAAGCCCAAAGCTTAGAGTCAACAAACCAGAAGCCAACGCGATCAGCCACTTCTAAAAAAGTACAAATAAACTAAAGGGGGATGGAGTGCAGACTAGTGTGTCGTGTGCAGACTAGTGTGTCGTGTGCAGACTAACGTGTCGTGTGCAGACTAATGTGTCATGTGAAAACTAGCATACAGAAAAGTATAAAAGCTTAACCTTTACCCCAGGGCGGCATCCTAGTTTGTGGAGAGGCCACTGCATTGGTGCTCTGGGACTTGGACCCTAGCTCGAACTAGCCAATAAACTCCTTTGTCTTTTTGCAGCCTCAATGACTCTGCCTCTCTGTTCCTGGGGCCAAGGGGAACCGGATCTAACAATCCGTTTCAAGTTCTCCAAATTTTGCAAACAAAACTGCCATCATCCTTCAGATAGAGGAAATGTGTGACCTTCCACAGTCATTTAACCTCTCCATGTTTTCTCATCTTGAAAATGGTAATGCCATAATCAACATGACTCCCGTGTGAGGCAATGGATATTTTCTTCCTTGCTTTTGAAGATGTTTTGTGCAAAGCAGCATGAGCTTTTTCAGCATGCTGTGGTGTAATGAGAATTTTGTATAAGAAGTCCTAGAGAGAGGATAGTTAGCTGACTTAGAGCACAAAGCATATAGGACTGAAATGGTAACTTGAAGTCCTTTACAATTCTATCAATCTAGAACTGTTACCCAAACTCAGAAACCTTTTTTAAAAGTGATTGTCAAGGAAAGGACAAGATGGTGGATTAAAAGCAGCCTGCATGTGCCACTCTCAAGAAAAGGATCGAAAGTGGCAGGTGGATGCCCACCAGTGGATGGGCCTTCTGGGAAAGAGCATTGTGAATCATTGGAGAAGTGGCAGGAGACATTTACAGTGAAGGAGAAGCAGACAGGTGATTCACTCCGCAAGAATGGAAGGTACCTGGGGGAGGCTTCCACACACGGGGACAGATGGGAGGAGAGAGCCCTGGGGTTTCATGCTGCCCCTGTGGACACTGTCTGTGATCTGAGCTGCAACGGGGTCCCCACCACCAGTGCAGGCCTCCAGACTGATTAGGGAGCTGCTTGGAGTCCTCATAGTGACATTGCACCAGAGAATGGACACATCAGGGACATCGTGGTTTTCATTCCCAAGCTGCTACAACTGATGCAATTCTGAGCTCTCAGGTCCAGAGTACCAGGTCTAAGCAGGCTTTAGCTTTGCTGCAGCCACCTCCACATTGTCCCAGCTGGGCTAGGGAAGGAGCAGGGAGAATGGATGCTCTCATGTACCCTGTGACCAGGAGACAAGCACCTCTTCCCCTCACAGGAGATTTGAGCAAAATGGGCACCACAGAAGTCACCTGAGAAGCCATGCAGTGACTGTCCCCATGGAATCAGACCACCAGGAGATCCCTGGGTACCCAGTGACCCAGCCTGTGTTCCTGCCCCTGTGGCCTGCACAGTGTCACCCAGCCCCATAGCTCTGCCTCTGTGGTTCCCATGCTGCCACCAGAACCCCATGGCTCTGCTGCTGAAGCTCCAGTGCTGCCACCTTGCCCCACAGCCCTGTCCCCAAAGTTCCTGTGCTGCCATTCAACCCCATGGCTTTGTCCTCATGGTATCCTATGCTGCCGCCTGGCCCTGTGGCTCTGCTGTCACGGTTATCATGCTGCCACTGGGCTCTGTGGTCCTACTGCTGTGGCTTCAGTGCTGCCACCAGGCCCTGCAGCCCCACCCCTGAGGCTCCAGTGCTGCCGCTGGGCCCTGTGGTCGCATCCCTGAGGCTCTGGCCCTGCTGCTAGTACCAGGACTCTGTCCCCACAGCTCCCACTGGCTGTCTGGTGAGTACCAACCTGGTGTTCTGATGCTCTGCCAGGGATCTGCCAGCCTCAAGCCACCATTGCACCTGGACCTGCTTGGAGTGAACACCTGTAGCCCTGACACTCACGATCACCGCCACCTGCCGCTGTCACCACTACAGGGAGACACAGGCAAAGCAATCACTTGCAATGCCAGCCTCTGTGGAGAGGGATTCATCTAGCCCTGAACCCAAGCTTCCAATAGTGGCCTGGGGAACAACTCACCACTCTGCATAAAGATCATCCAACCCGGGTTTGGACTGTGACAAACAAAAGGGAACGAGACAATGCACAATAGCTACATCACAGGCTCTCAGTGCATCTGCTCCTCCCCTGCTGGGTCAGTCTTCCAAAGTAGGTCACAAAAGCACCATCTAGGGACCTATCCTTCTTCTCATTAAGTAGAAGAGTTCCCAGCACAGGAGAACAGGTGAGCTGTAAAATTACCTGCCCTGAACTGAGAAAAGAGGTTTCAGATGAGTAGAAACCAGAAAAAGATCACTGGCAACATGAGAAAACAAGCTAGTTTGACAACTCCAAGATATCACAATGGATCTACACCAATGGACCACAACCAAAAGGAATTATTTTAAATATCAGAAATGGAATTCAGAATGTGAATGACAAATAAGATGAATAGGATTGAAGAGAAAGTTGAAAACCAACAAAAAGAAGCCAAAAATGAATTTCAGGACATCAAGGAAAAAAAATGAAAAAGTCACTAAGAAGTTAGACAACATAAGAAAGGATATAACAGAATTTAAAAAAATAAAAAAGCCATTTAGGGAATTTCAAAACATAGCAGAAAGCTTCAACAGCAGGCAAGACCAAGCAGAAAAAAGGATCTCAGAGCTTGAAGGCAAAGCCCTCAACTAACCCAGTAAGTCAAAGATGTAGAAAAGAGAATGAAGAAGAATGAACAATCACTCAGAGAAATATGGGACTATGTGAAGTGAACCAAGAAGAGAAAACAAAAGCATGGACAATCTACTTGAGGGAATCATTGAGAAAAACTTCCCTGGTATCAGCAGAGATTCAGATGTCTGGATACAAGATGGTTAACAAAAACTTGGAAGATTCATAGCAAATAAGACATCTCCAAGACATGTAGGTACAACAAACACTATTCTGGCAGTGGGCACATTAAAAGCCCTGACTTCAGCATTTTATAAGGTATCCATGTAACAAAAACATTTGTACCCCCTTATTATTTTGAAATAAAAAATAAAGAGAGAGAGAAGGAAACTCCAAAATATGAAAAAAATGATCATCATTGGCCAAAAATTGTGAGAAATGTCAGAGATTTTCTAAAAGAAATACTATAAGGAAAGTTTTTGAATTACCCTGTATTTTGTCTGCTTTAGCTCTTTGCTTTGTTATATTTGAGAGATATGCTGATTGAAAATCAGTTTCCAATTTAGTACTTATATTTAAAATGAAAAGGATCCAAACTACATAAAATATTGATAATGCATTTGACTAATATTTCTTCCTTCTGAGAGGGCAAGATCCAAATGGGATATAGCCCTGCAGTACTATATATGCACACATAAACCTGAATTTTAAGAAAGATAAATGTATTATATTCACAGATTCACAATCCTTATGTTTCAGATGGTGCTGAACCTGCTCTGTGAATTCAGAGGTAGGCACATGACTTAGGCATGGTCAAAGAGTAAGTAACAACTCTAGGATCTTAGTTGAAATTACTGAAAAACTTAGGATGGAAAATATGGAGGGTTGGTTAATTTTTTTTTTTTAAAATAATTTGGTTTCTAATAAAGTCAGCAGAGTAGAAAACAAAATAACTGGAGAGAATGAAAGAATTGATAAAATATTGTGTGGGCACCTGAGTCTTGCTGTGCCCGAAGCCAAATTACTCTCTTACAATTTCAATTTCACGGACAAATAAATCGTCTTTATTTATTTATTTATTTTGCAAAAAGAGTGCTGAATAATACAAGGTAAAATTAGAATGTTTGTAGTCTTGCAGTGATTTTATGCCTATAAAATACTTGCTATAGTGCCTGGCAATAAGTGCCTGATGAAATTTATCCGTAAAAATCTCTATCTGGGTCAACTTAAATGAATGTTTGAACCTCACTGATACTACCTACCCCAAGATTGAGGGAGGCCAACAGGACAACCCTCTACAGAACATTTTTTTAACAATAACAAGCAACCTTTAAAAACAGAAGAGATGAGTTTTCAAAAAAAAAAAAAAATAGGATGCATCATCTCATGAAACTTTACTGGGACACATTAATGGAGCACAATCCAGGGCCATGTGTCAGATATATATCTTTTCTCCCTGGTATCATCCATGCTCCTAGCTAAGCCAGACTTTCCCTTTACAATATTAGTGCCAAGACTGTAAAACAAACAGCATAAAATTCATAAAAGAGAGAAAAAATAAAATTTGTAAAATTTATCTAACTCCATTATTTGAGTCCAGTCATTCTTAATTTTTTTGTAACCTCCATCATTTCCAGAAACTTCTGCATTTAGAGTACCTTTTATTATATGTAGTTCTGAACCAGAAGGTAGAGAGCCTATCTGACAATCTCAGTTAATATTCTGGTTCCTATAATGGGCATACCTAGGTAAGCAATACACCTTGAAGAATGTTACTTTAAAAGGCTCAGCCATCTGGATCTCTTAAACATCTGTAGACATCTACGTGTGGAAAGTATATGGGCTTCTCAGCATCGATTTCAAAGTTCCTGTGCAATACTTTTTAACATGAAGAATTCGACTTTACAAATGGTATTAAAAATTGCATCTTTGAGAATCTTATAATAGAGCCGTTAACATATTAGCAATCTGTTAGCAGTCTGGACTCTCATGAGCAAGAACCTACGCACAATATGAGACATCATTTATTTTTGGTCACACCAGGAAAGTACAACATTTATTTTAATAAGACGCATGCACACAAAAAAAACCTCACCAGGTTGAGAAGCACAAAATGGGGTATTGAGAGATAAAAAGATGTTGCTGACTATTTATAAGGACAGAGGACAGACTAAGAAGCTTGCAACTTGTTTTTTAACTCTTACAAAAATAAGCAAGCCATCCTTTTGGTCACTCTAGGAAGAAATTTCAATCACTGTGTTAGTTTTTTCTCAAGTGGTGATTGGCTGATGCCATTATTTACAATTCAGAAGGATTGTTTTCCAAAGAGATACTCTATTGGAACTAAGTCACAGGCCATAGTGTGTTCTTAGCTAGCTGCTAAACACAGAGTTATTTTTATTCTGCTTTGGGGATAGGGAAGTATGAGTCTGCACATAGAGTGTATGATTCCAGTAAGACATCTTAAATGGGTAACTTTGAGGATGATTGTGTAGGTACCAGGGCAAAAATTGGGCAGTTCCTTAAGAACATAATTCATATTACCTGATCTCTGGCAGTTGATATCATGAAGGGGAGAAGCCCATAATCTTATTATACATAATACACATATATCTATGGAGGCGATTTTTACACTTAAATTTTGAATCTGATCTTTCTCTTGGAGTCAGAGGAGGAAAATTGCTGACTTGAAAAATCAGAGGCTGAAGAAGAAAAATAGAAGTTGAGCTTTGGTGAGAAAGCATAGATCTGGTGTGTAGTACACAGACTGTACTTGCATAAGAATTACATATTTTGAGTTGGTTTTTCCAAATCCCCAAAATGATGGAATTTCTGCCAAAGAATGGCTGTTATAGGTGGGAAGCAATTTTAAGCCTAGTGGCTTGCTCTCCAGAGAGCTGGGACCAGAGTAAGAGACATCATTAGTACAGTAATCTACTGTGTAAGGTCAAAATTACAGCAGCAGAGAGCTCCTATAATATTTAAAAGACAAGTAATTTTTCCATTTTCTTTTCGCTTTAGAGCAGAAGTAATCAAATACTTCTGCCCACCCCCAGTCTTCTGAAAAGCTTCTCTGTTTTTGCAGAAATACATAAGCCATTGCTCGCAACCATACCTGACTGTTTTCCCGAGAATAAGCTATTGATCCTATTCTTTCTGGTTGGTAAAAAATTTAGACGAGCTGGTCTGGTTAGGATGAGTCCTGAAGAGATAAGGAATTGCTTCTGTTCTCTTTGGTTGGTAAAAAATTTGGGTGAACTGGTCTGGTGAGGATAGTCCTGAAGAGATAAGGCAGAGGGTAGGAGTGTTTCCTACCTAAAAAGGCAACTCGATGGTGCCTTAGGACAAATACAAAGTTTCACAGATTACGAGGGCTAGAGTTCAAAGACTGTACACGTGAGTTTTCAAAGTAAGTTGCAGGTATTTGGAACTGGAGTACTGACCTCTGCAGTTTCAAGTGGGTTGGAAAGGTGACCTGGTGAGTAACTTGTGGCATCCAGACTTTTTTGGGAGCTGTTGCATGGAAGGGATACATTCACTTAAAAGGTTTGAGAACATTTGCTCCATGTAACAGTGTTAGAAATGCAGCTGTAAGTAAGAAAACACTTGACTTGCTCTCATGAAGCTTACAGTCTCACATCAGCTTTTATTGGCAAGATATTTTTTTTTTCTCTTAGGAAATGATGTGGTCCTAAAATTGATTTCAGTGGTATGCATGTCAGGTAATGTGCTTGGTTTAAGTAAACCAATGTATAATAATCTGTAGTAAAGAACTTTATTTTTGTCTTTTCCCAATTCATCATGAAAATGAAATGTGCTGATCAAATCTTTTAGGGAATGTGTAGATTTTTTGGATTGTACAAAATGATTAATTTTCTGGAACTGTAGTTAATTGTCTGGAGATAAACCAAAGAGATGACAGTTTCAACTGGCAGGAAGGCCTGCTCGTTCATCTGTGTTGTCAACATCTGTGAAGAAAGAAAGAAAAGAAAGAAAAGAAAAAGGAAGAAAGGAAGGAAGGAAAGAAGGGAGGGAGGGAGGGACCGACAACGGAAAGAGCAAGCCAAAACAAGGCAAGAAAACAAGCCACCCAAGGCTCCCAGAGATACTTTGTAGAAATATATCTTCTTGCCTCAATGTAGTCAGTAGCCCCAATTAAAGCACACTTTTATACCCTTGCAGTTCTTGTTTCACTGGACATTTCCATCCACTTTTATATTCCACATCCGTGTAGCAGCTTTGCTACTTAGATTACCCCTCTTGACTTGCTGATTTGATTATTTTTACTTTTCAAAACTACTTAGAAAATATCCAGAGATAAATGATTTTTTTATGAGAATATAATTCAGAGAAATCTTAATCAGGTTTCAGAACACACAAGGAAATACAATGTTTTAAAGAATAAATGCGTTATTAAATTCTATCAGATAGTTGTCATTTCTAGTTTCAGAATTTTAAAGATAATAACTATTTCTGTCACATTAAGTCATACAGTTTATATAAATAGTGAGTTTTAGAAAATACTTTTTTGCATTTTTCATCTTGTTGAAATAATTAGTCTCTTTTTTTTCTAAATAGAGAAGCTGATATTAAACCTCTCAAAGAGAAGTTTGTTGCCCTTTGTATATACAGCTGTTTAAGTGGCTTTCCTGCATTTAGGCTCCTAGGAGGGCCACTATTTCGGAAGGAATGTGAGGAATAATTTAGCAGTTCTATGAGAAATTGGAATTAGTCCACTGATTTTTGTGAAAAATAACTTATTTAATGGGAAACCCAGAGGATAGAAAATAAAAATGCCCTATTACTAACAGTCACATCCTACACTATTTTTGGCTAAAGCATAGGTATTAATAAAAGAGGCTCCTCTGAGAGTAGAAACCATCCACTTTATTGGACTGGTAATGAGGTTCACAATGACTATGGAGCACTATGTATGAGAATATCTATTGTTTACCAGCTGCATAATCTTGGGTAAATTACTTAATTCTTTGCAGTAAACATGCTTCAGTTGGAACATGGGTCTAATAACAAAAAATCTACCTCATAGAGTTATTATGCAGACCAAATGAGTTAATATTGTAAGGCACTTGAATGCCACCATTTTGGAAGCACCTTATTATTTTTGTGCATTATAAAGAAAATGACAAAGGCACCAGAATGAATTAATATGGTGCCTCAGTAATTAGTGCACAATGAGTAGTCATTAAATATTGGGAACCTTCCTTCAATTCTTTTTTCCCACATGAGAAAAAAAATGGAATGGACAATTCTCTTCAAAATATATGAGAGGCTTTGGAGTGTGGTCATTAGTTGTCATGCTGCCTAGGTTCAAATCCTCACTACTGTGCATTTGTATGATCTTAAGTAATGATCTTAAACCACACGATGCTTCAATTTTCTCATTTCTGAAATAACAGTACTTAACACAGAATTATTTTATAACAATCAAATTTTAAAAATGGATGATGAGGATTTAGTCATTACAATGCCATTGTAAATGTCCAATGATGCTGTTTTTATTATTATTATTGCTAGCATGTTGTAGATAGTTGAATAAAATATTAAATCAATAGATGACACAAGGGTAACATTTTTCACCCAAGTTGGACTGGTTAGTAATTTTATGTATTTTGATTTAAAAAAATGGTTTCCCAACTATTTTTCATTATTGGCACACCTATAAATTTACTGGATAGTGTGGTAGAACTAAGTAAAATGGGATGTCAAAATAACCTAAAAAATAAGAAACTATTTCTTCCCTATACTAAAGAATAGTATTATTATATTTAAATATATGAAGTTGAGTATTTTATTACCCAGATGATTTTCGCACTATGTGAAATGATTGCTTTTCCTTATACAAAGTATATCAAAATGGACTTCTGAAATTTTGCTCTCAGGTTGCAGAGCTGAAGGAAAAAGAGCTATCAGGAACAAGATGGAACCAGGTGAAAATATTCAGGGCATGGAACATACTCAGGGAGTCTTAACAGTCTGGGCTGAAAAAAAGAATTGGATAAACTTTCATGAAAAATGTGGACTAGAAAAGAGAGAAAAATCTAGCTTCCTCCTCCACTGTTTTCTATTTCAGTGTTGAAGTATCTCAGTTCTCTGGACAATAAAATATGGGATCACATGATCAATAGCTGTCCAAAGGCAATATTGCTCTTCAGCACCGTTAGTATTTTAGGTTTGCACTGACATAGCAAGTGGGACTTCTGTGGTGGCTGAGGCAATGCTAAATCCTGAGAATAGAAGGAGCACTTTGAAGAACAGCACCCCAAGCTCTATTCTACAAGCTTGCTTTGATGATTGATGAATTATGATAGAAATTACTGTACTTAATTTCAAAAAATAAAGAAACACCTATTTCCTTTCAAGTTTTTCTGTAGTCTGCAGAGCTTTTATCAAAGCTACACAAACTCATTTGTTGTTTGCCTCAGGTTTTGTGTGCTTCACCTGCCCTCCCACAGCTCTCAAGGAGGCCTCTCTGACAGGAACCCACCTGAGTGAGGTACGCTGGTGTGCTTCCACTGCCTAATTGTTCTATCCTCCAAATCAAAAGAGTAGCGTCTTTCTCTAGTGTCAAGATTCCTGAAACTTGGATGCTTTATTTTAAAACACAAGGAAAATGTGATTCTCATGTTGTGCCTCTCTCCACAGGGAGGCCATTACATTACTGCCTTCAGCTTTTCTCAGAGCTCAGATTGCTTTGGTGGATGCTTCGAAATATCTGGTCATTATAATTCAGTCACCCAAGGCCTCTTGCTTAAAAATTCTAGTTATGGAATAATTTTTATGCCATAGGAAAAAATTTAAGCAAGCTGTCTACTCTTAGGAAATGTAACAAATGTTCGTGCATACTGAGAAGAGTCCAAGGGGAAGAAAATGAGCCACACTAAGTCAGAATAACTTATTATTAGGTTATAATGTAATAATAATATCTTCTTCATTGTTGAAGGGTTATTAATTTTTATTAAATACCATAAAGTCGGGGCATTGGAATTATTGAACTCTAGCTGTTTTGATGAAAAACCATAATATAAAAAATTTTCAAAATAGCTAACAGTTTTTGAAGGCTGATCATTGGTCAGACCCTGTACTTAGGACTTTATATAAATTCCTTTACTTAATATTCACAATGATCTATGACCTAGTGATTTTATGAAGATTCAAAAAAATAATGCATAAAAAGTGCTTGTAATAAATGGGTTTGTGATACATAGTTGTGGTATTATGATTTTTCTTATTTATTGCAATGAATATGTGAAATTTAAGCATACGTGAGCATAATGTATGATCATAAATACCTGCAATAATTGTAACTATCAAAAAAAAATTTAAACACATTTGAATTATAAATTGACTCTAGGGAAGTTAGTGTATTTGACTTGGTCCCTTCAGTTGTTTTCAGTTTGATTATGTACTGATCATTATGGTTGGAGACATAAAGATTTTTTTTTTTAAAGTGGCCTTTGAAGAACATGTAATCAAATTGGAAAGGCACCCTAAGCTTGCAGAAAATTTATAGAATAATAGATGTTGATATACAAGCAAACACTAAATGGCAAGATATAGGCAATATGATTAAACATAAAGTTTGGAAAATTTTCCTGGAAGAGAGAAAACTTGTTAGAATCTTCAAATTTGAATAGAATTTAGATGATTTTATTTTAAAGAAAATAAGGGGAAAACAAACAAACAAGCAAACTAAGTAATACCCAGGGTTTTCTCCACAGTGAACAGTGGGAAATGAGTTCTTAAAGATGCTTAACACTATATAAGTTATTACTTAATCTCTCACCAAAAGTACTCTGAAAATCTCTGGTCCATCACAAATATAATTCCACACTCTTAGTCTTGGAACCTAACACTCTGTTTCTTGACTTCAGCCAAAGACCCTTAGCTGGACCTAAAGTCAGTGTACCGTGCTTGGGCATCAAGAGAGCTAAAGCGAGCATCTCACTAGGCAGCTCCCCCAAGACCCCACCCTACTCCTGAGTATTGGTTGCACACAACCCACGTTCTGAGAGTTGAATGGATGTGCTGAAATATTACAAGTGAAATATTAGGACTGAGATTTTAGGCTGAGGTGAATCTGCTAACTTCATTTTGGATCATTTGAGACTTCTCTCTTATTTTCTCCCTTCCTCTTTCTCCTCCTCCTCCTCTTATCCCCATCATACTTATATATTTATTAATACTTTATAACTTTCTTTTAAAAATGAAATGAAGCCACTGGCAGCAAATACTTATATGTTCTTACAATCTTGTAAATTACCTACATTTGCAAGTTGTCTTCATGAAACATGAGGTAGGGTTTCTAGCCATGACAATTCTTTACATATAATTCATATTTTTCATACTCTGAGCTTTTCTTCTCATAGATCTCTCTTTCTTTTGATGTCCCTTTTTCCTTCTTTGATAAGCAGAATAATACCTTCGTCCAAAATATCTTTTTCTTAATCCCTGGAGCAGGTTACCTGGCAAAAGGAATTAAGGTTGCAGATAGAATTAAGGTTGCTAATCAGATGACCTTAAAATAGAGAGATGACCTTGTATTATCGAAGTGACCCCAGTATAATCACAAAGGATCTTTAATATGGAATAGGGACACAGAAGAGGAGAGTTACAGGGAGATGTCACTACAGAAGAAAGGCGAAGGAGACACAAAGATGATGACTTGAGCACGGAGGAAGAAGATCACAAGCCAAGGAATATGAGCAGCCTCCAGAAGCTGGAAAACATGAAGAAACAGGTTGTCCTGTAGAGCTTCCAGAGAGGAACATAACCCTACTCACACCTTGATGCCAGCCCATGAGATCCAGGCCAAACTTCTAACGACTTTTAGAACTTCTGACTTTTTAGCCACTAAATTTGAGATAATTTGTTATAGCAACAACAGGAAACCTTCAAAATTCCAAATACATCATGTAGATTCCATGATGATACTGCTCTATCATAAAGTTATGTTTCTTTCACAATTACTGAGACTATGATTTGGAGAAAAAAATTGAGTGACTAGCTATTGAGTTGATGGATAGATAGATGTCTCATCATGGAAAAGTAGCCCTCTAGGTGTTATACCAGGTTAAGGAATTATGATGACTAGAATATGTGGGGAAGGTCCGGTTTATACTTAGTAGGCAATATACCTTAGCTATATTGGTGAGGAATGGTACTAAGATATATTTAAAATCTGACAAAGGATAACAAAGACAAGATCAAGTACTGCTACAATGAATCAAGTACCAGCCAAGAGGAAGAAAATAGGATCTGCCAAGGCAGAGAGAGTACTGTTATAGAAATAAAAAGCAGGATGAGAAGGAGGGCTTCATGAGATGAATAGGTTCCTGGCTACGGTGGCTACATAAATGGGGAACTCTTTCCTAAGGTGGGATCAAAGCTGATTGATTTGAACCTGATGGGTGGCTCTGCATTATATCCATTTATTGTGATTACTCTGTCATTATTGTTGTTTTAATTGAAAAAGGTCTTAATGCCTCAATGCATGAACTTTGCAATGGGCCAGACTGAGTTCTATATCTTAGTTTTTTAAATACTATGTGGGCCTCAGTTTCCTGATTTGTAAGATCAGGGTAAAAATCATACCTATCTCACAGAGTTGTCAAGACGATTATGTGGCATACCACATGTAAACATCGTAAGTGTCTGGCATCCAGTAAGCATGGCAATAAATGATAACTTTCATTATTCTAATGATAATTACATAATTCTTATAAATTTAGGAAGACAAAGCCTATGATGTTTGGCACACTGATTCCCCCATCAGTTGAAACTAAAGAGTGCCCCATTTTCCTAGAGGTACTAAAATTGGCAAATAATTGCATTCCATTCCAGTGCAGTGTTATGGAGCATTCTACTTAATGTTACAGAAAGATGTGTTAATTTTAGCTGTCACAGCTGGATATTTATTAAATGTAAGCCTGTCATCAGCGAGAGCAGAAATTTCAAGACACACACAGGCATCTCTTACATAACTGGGACATGTAAGTTATTGACATTTCTGTTCCACGTGGCTTACAAAATCATGAAAATTATAGGTAGATAGCTTCTGAGGATATTAAAAGAAATATTATACAACCTATAGCCCCTAAAAGGAACACATTGATACATAAAATGACTGTTGAGGACAAGACTATATATAATAAACTGCTAATTTTGTGCAACAGAAAACTAGAAAATAGCCAATTAATAACCAAATGCTAATTGCATGATTGAGAAAACGATATTGAAAAGAGCTCAATAGTAGAGACTGATAGTGGATAGAATAATCTAAAAAACCTTCATCAGAAACTGAGATTTTATTTGGAATTTGAAGCACAAATGAGTAGAGAACAATGAAAGTGGTGATTTCTGAAAGGAGAAATGGTATCAGAAAAGGATTAGAGGGCCAGGCACGGTAGCTCATGCTTGTACTCCTAGCACTTTGGGAGACTGAGGTGGGAGGATTGCCTGAGGCCAGGAGTTCGAGACCAGCCTGGATAACATAGTAAGATCACATCTTTACAAAAAAATTTTTAGAAAAAGAAAGAAGAGGATTAGAGGAAGCATAGCCATATTGAAAAATGGAAAACAATGATAGCCATTAACCTCCAAGGGGAGTGGGGTAGAAGAAACATTTGGAAATGTTTTCCATTCCTGAAAATTTTATTCGAGGTCCCTAACCACCCCAAATGAGGTCTGGGCTGGCATTCAGTAAATGACCTTCCAAACCTAGTGATATTATTTTTGTCATAACTTTACATTGGCTCATTCCTTTGTTTTAATCTGTGATTCATAGGTATCATACTTAGACTTGCAGTAGAAAAAGAGAAATGGAAACAGGTGAAGTAAGAAAATCAGGTTTAATATTATGCCAACCATGCCTTCTCATGTCTTCTCTTAAAAAGTTCAGGCTCCTGTGCTAATTGGCCCTATTATATATAATTTGACTGTTGAGAAGATTTTTGCTAGAGAAGGAAAATAAACGAGGAGCAAAATGCAAATGTTCAAGTATCAAGCCTCATTAATTATATATGTATTAACTAATTCTAATAGCATACTTGCTGTGTCTCAAGAAATTGATGGGGAGGTTAAAGAGGTTTAATTTTATGTCATTCTTTCTTGTTTTTTTAAGTTGCACGATAAGGCCAAGATAATATCATTCTGTAAAAGTTCCAATCTGGGATGGTTAAATATAGCCATATTCTTAAACTTAAGTCATTTGCTTATTCAATTGAAGTTTTAAATTATGCACTTATTTGTGTATCACTTTCATTATTTTCCATATAAAAAGCTTGTTAATTTCTCGATATTTCTCTTTATATCAACTTGCTGGCTTATTAAGTAAATGTATGTTAAAAGAAAATACATTTTTCTCTGAATAGAAAATATATTAGTAAATATAGTAAAACCCATATATTATTAAATCCCATCTATAAATATGGTTGCTTCTTGAAGATTCTGAGCCAGAAGCCTTTACTCTCTTAGTTAAAAAGGCAAGATTTGTAAAAAAAAGAAATCACGGAGAATAAAAAGGGCATAAATTTCTCACAGTGTGATTCAATATTATTTAACACTTCATCCAGGCACTGGGTAAACCATCTGGCTTGCCACTGCTGCTGTGAGAGACAGCTGTGGAAGGAAAAGAAGGCGAAAGAAGTGATATAAGCCTGTCTGTCATTGCCTAACTGGGCAGGGGCGCAGTTCCGTTTTCTGTACTTCACAAGCTCTGTATCAGCTTTAAAATCTCCACCCTCCACTCTGTTAGAGGTAATTTCCACACATAAGTACTTTTTATAAGATTATTATAATATCCCATTATTATTTTCATTTTCTATAGTATTTTAACCTCATAGAACTGATCCATTCATCTATTCATTAACTCATTAATAATATTAATTGACTATCTACCAGGTGCTAGACAGTTTTTTGAGTACCAGAGATTCAGTAGTTAACCAAACAGACAAAAAGAAGTCCCTGTCTTAAAAAATAGAAAAAAAAGGAAGAAAGAAACAACATTTAATAAATAAATATGTCATATAGCTATATAGAGATAGATATAAATATGTACATAGTCAGATGGTGATCAATGTTATAGAGGAATGTAATGTAGGACAAAAGGAAACGGAATTTTCAGAAGATACAATGAAAACGTGGTATTTGAGCAAAGCCCTGAGTGAAGTGAGGGATGGAATTGATACATGGATATGAAATATCTTGAAGAAGAATCCTTGAGACAGAAGAAGGAGTGAACTCTCGGACATACCCTCAGGTATATAAGACTCACAAAGTTGTCAGTGCTGCTAGAGTACAGTGAGAGAGGGAAATAAAGGAAGGAGATAAAGTCAGAGAGTTAACAAAGGACTGGATCATGTAGGATCTTGTAAGTTATTGGGCAGGTTTTGGCTTTTACTCTGAGTGAAATAGGTAGTCATGTGAGGTTTAAATATGACATGTTATGAGGTACATTTTTAAAAATCTTCAGAATGCTGTGTAAATAATGGACTGCTTCACTATTAAAAAAATAGAAGGTAGCTGAAGAAGGACAAACATTTGGAAGGCTATGGGAATCATCCAGGGAAGAGATACCATTGGCTTGGACCAGAGTGGTACTGGAGGTGATGAGTTTTCTGAATATATTGAAAAGTAGAGCCAATAAAATTTACTGATTAATTGAAAGTCAGGAGTGCATTTAGTACATATCTCTATTATACCTACTCTCAAATTCCATTGTAAATATTTTTCCTGATCTTCCTTATTGACTCTTTAGAATAGGGATTGTATCTTATTTATATTTACATTGCCTGGTCTAAGTAGATCATTTTTTACATCATAGATGCTGAATTTATGAATGAAAAAATAAAACAAAATGTTTAGTGTAAGAGTATATGCTGATTGAATCACACTAAATTATTGCTCCATACAATTTGAAATCATTATGACTTTATGGGTACTAAACACACTGATTCAATTTCTTAAAATATTATTAAATGGAATTTAGACAGAGGAAGGAGAAACGCTTATTACTGACATGAAGCAGAGTATGTGTATTATCGTTTATATGGTAAACACCGGTCTTATTGATGGTGGTCTCAGTCTAGAAATGTTTCATCCTTGGGCATACAAGGAGGGTTTCATAAACACATTTATTTCCATTGATGCTTATGTTTTATTCTTTTTAAAAATTTTAATTATATTTTTAATTGACATGATAATTGTACACTTTTATGGGGTACATAGTGATGTTTCAACATATGTAATGTATAATGATCAAATCAGGGTAATTAGCATATCCATACTCTCAATCATTTATTGTTTCTCTGTGTTGGGAACATTCAATATTCCTCCTTCTAGCTATTTTAAACTATATAATATATTATTGTTAACTATAGTCATTCCACAGTGCTGTAGAATATTATTCTCTTTGTTATAGTCCTTTCTTTATATCTTCTACTTCCCTTCGTTTTATCAGTTGGTCTTCTGTCCCAATTTTATTTTGTCCATTTTATTGAATCCCATATTTATCAAATAATTATTATTACTATCTGCATTATAGTAGTGTTATTATATTAGTTGTGGCCTAATATAATGTCTCTCACCTCATGACAAAATTTTAGAAAACAAATTAGAAAATGAGGTTATAAATAATAGAAAAGATAAAAAAGCAAGTTGGTTTCTGTCTTGCCTGCCAAGGTAATTCTACTGATAGTGAATTGTTGATTAAGATTTGCGAGGCAACTTCAGGCTCAGTGGGGAAGTTTATTGAGATAATTTCTACCTGTCATACAGTACATCTCTACCAGCCTTCCTTGGTTACTTCTCCTCTGGTGTCTTTGTATGTCAGAGGCATTCTTACCCCAACTCTTCACTTTGCTGGCAAATCCTCTATTTTCATATTTTGGTTTACATGTCATCTCCTCAAAACTAAATTCTACTCCCTCACTTACCTCTTTCTTACTCCTGCCATTATTTTATCTCAATCACCATGTTTTCTCAAAATTTCTATATGAAATAAAGACTAGCATTTATTTTTGTGCTTAAGTAAACTTTAGCATGGTATTATACTTGGTATACAGTTTGCACTTCATATATATTTTTAATGAATGAGTGAGTATTGCATACATGCATGGATGGATAGATGCATGGATGGATGGATGGATGGATGGATGATGCATGTATGTGCAGCCCTTAGAACTATCAGTTTTCATTGTGGACTGAAATAGAATATGCAAGATTATAAACTTTTTTGTATATATCTGTTAAACAGAGCAGGATAGTTTCTAATTTTCATTAACAATTATTTTAATGATTACATAAAGTGTCATTGAATAGATGAAAAATACAGTCTTTATTGTAAGCCAAACATGGTGAAAGGGCGTTCGTTATTCATCCATCAGTTTTACTCCTCACAGTGATCCTGCAATGTAAATGGTATCATTCTTATTTTGTAGATTGAGAATCTGAAGCTTAGTATAGTCAATCAAATTTCTTATGGTTTTACAGCTAATACGTGGGAGAACTGAGTATTAAAATTGGAATAGTCTGGCTCCAAAACCATTACTCTTTCCATTAAACCAAGCTACCTCTATGTAGAATTTTAACATTGTGATAATACCATTAATAAATCCATTATAAACATTTAAAGCATTATGCATTATTTTCAAGATAAACCTTAATTATCAATAGAATGAATTATTGGTATATCGGTAAAGACATGTAATATAACAATACTAATGCGTATAGGTAGAGGTTGAAATTGATGATTTCTGAGACAGATATACCTATGAATATTTTTGAGGAGAAAGGAATGAAGGGAAGTAGTAAAATGTTTTAAAACTTTGAGCCAATACTTTGAGAATATGGAGAATTCACACACACTCACATGCACACACACAAATCCAGATATCTAGCTTCTCCAGAGAAATCTACAATTATTTTAGCACAGGACTCTTGCTGGCAACAGTGAGTTGGAGCCTGACCTGCTCCCCGGTAGCTGAGATAGCACCATCCAGCTGACCATTCCCAGAAGACCGTTTATTTAGGCAACTTGTCTGTAGACATTTGCATTTTAACTCAATGAAATTATATATCTAAGAATTCTCTATTATATAGAATCTCAAGAAAATTTCATTTTCCTTATTTTGCATTTCTCTATGCAGTGGGGTCCTATCAAATGGCTGCAAAATATAAGAAGGGAGAAAGGTTTCTGAAGATGGCAGCCTCTTCCCGTCTTTGATGGCATTACATTAAATGTTATTACCAGAGCTTGAACACTCCCTACTTGCAAAAATTATAGTTAATGTGAAAATGAAGTAATAAAATTACTTTTAATCATTGAAGACAAATTTACATCTAGATCCATGATACTGATAAATGCCTGATTAAGCTATAATAGCATACAATTGAGAAGAGGGAAAAAAATCTAAGATGAATCATCATCCAAAATTCCAGATTGAGTTTTATTTTATAATTATGTTCACTTTTAGGAGAACTTGAATAGATTTGCTTTATTCTGAACTGAGTTAAAAACAAAACAAGCAAACAAAAGCTCAAGTTAATTAATTTCCAAGTCACCATGTTTTATGTTTCCAGTGACATGAGGCTAGTTGGATGAGAAAGAAGAAAAATATTCTATAATTTTAAAGAGATATATATATATATACACACACACACAATTTTGCCCATGAAATGGTATCATTCTATACAAACACATTCAGGACTCACTAAATTATAGCTTAGAATGTCTAGAGAATACTACAGCCACAAGTGATAATCTTATGCATTTATTGATCTTTTCCATCAGACACGCATTATGAATTTAGGGATCTATAGTTCTGTCTATAAATGTATGCCTAAGGAACACAGTACCAAGTAGAAAAATGACTTAGATCTATTTAAATAAGTCCAACTACATCCACACTCAAGGATTGTAAAAACCATCAATTTGAATCATTATTCACTCATTCTTATATATACAATTTAATAAATGTTTCTAAAATATATATCTAAAAACTCAAATAATAAAGTCAGTTTTCTTTTACTCATAAATATTAAAGGGAAATGACAGATAAATCATTTTCATACTCAGTGAAGAAGACTTATACTTGTCTAATAGCTTTAAATATATCATATTGCTAAAAAGCTAACATGCATTGAATAGTTTTATGTCATGCATTGCACTAAGTGCTTGATATGTACTATTCATGAGTAACTCCATTTGGTATGAGGCATCTGCAGACAAATAAATTTCAATAACTTACTTTAGTAGGTAAGAGATCCAAGATTTTACTTCAGCTCCATCTGAATCCAAAGTCTATAGAGGAACACCACATTATCCCAAGATAATTCAGGTTTATAGAAATATACATACTCAAATTTATACAGACATACACAAAGGTACAGACACACAAATTCACACATAGAAACACACATGGACACACATGCATGGGTAAAATGATATAAATGATTATGTATAAATTATTGAGAAAAATATATGAAATTAGCATAATTACACAGGTATATGCGTATGGGATAATTTCCCAAATTTTCATAATCAAGCAGAATTCTAGTCCCAAACTCATCATCTTCCCTTCAACATTTATTACCCTCTGAAAATTCAATTTATATTATTGTCACTGCAATTGTGCTGGTCATCCTATCAGATGTTCCTAAGCTTTATTATGCTTTTTTCCCTCTTGTTTTCCCCCCATATCCAATCTCTCACCCTATTCATCATGCTTTTGTTGAGACAAAAAACTTTTTCCTATTTTGTGGGCAACTGATCCAAGTTGCTTATTTTGTTTTACTTTCATAAAGTGGCTTTCTCTTAGAGAATCCTTGGTAATGTATTAACTGATGAGTTTAATATACTGTTTCTTTTAGAGAAATTTGCATGATATGCATACTAATACAATTTCAAGAGCTAAGTGTGCGTTTTTTTAACCCATGAAAATGTTTCCATCAAAATTCATGTTGAGTTTTGAACATATCAACTATCTCTCTACAGTTGTCCTCTATTGAAAATTGACACTGCCTTCTGTGACAAAGAAGAATATCTCTTCAGACAATTTTTGAGAAGGCATGAACTTCACCATGTAAGAGTTGGCTATCTACACGTTGTTGTCAGTCCATTCTGGGACAATGTATAGTGGATACTTGCATCAGTCTATCAAACCCAATTCCAATTTAAAGTCATTTCTTCATCAATGATAGTGAAAGCTTGTTTGATAGAAAATGATACTAAATGGTGCCTTTAAATGTACTACACTGAATGCATAAAAATTAAAATATTTTATTGAGCATACTTAGTATGCTAAAGGGAATCCCTTATATATGTACATGAATTATTGAAAGATTTGGACTCTTATGATTGAACAATGAAGGAATTTTTCTTACTATGAAGTTGCTTCTGCAGAGAGTCTAATTGTATTTAAAAACAGCAACAGAAAAAAAGAAAAGATATACTTGTCCTTAGATGACCTGAATGGTAAACGTGAAAAACAATGAGTCTATACTTTGTTTGATATGACTGTCCTGCCACTTTCTCGGACTTCATAATCGGGAGTTTTGTGTATTTCTAAGTTATTCTCCGTCACAAAAGTGTCTCTAATTTACTTTACTTTTCACAACAGCAATACCGTAGTTAAAATTCATTCTAGATAATGGAAAGGATAGTAAATATTGGAGAAATTATGCTTATGAGATAGGGAGCCTTTATTTTAGGATATTTTACATGTTCTTTAAGATTTTGCTGGAGATACAGGTACAATCTGGCTTTAAAGGTCCCATAAACTCCTCCTAACTCAAATATGAGTTGGGGGTGTAGGGAAGAGCCTGCTGGTGGCAAAGCCTGAGCAGGCAAAGTAATGAAGATGACTGCAGAGTTTCAGAGGAAGAAACTACCTGGCTATGCCTTTGTATGGGATGTCTGCTCTGTGAATACACCGAATCTTTTAACACCCCGACTACTTACAATCCTTAGAGCAATCCTTGGTTGATATCTCTGAACACTAGCTTAGGAACTATATATATTGATTAAAGGAATAATGACTTGACCAGGAATCAAAATTGCTGGGCTTTAGGCCTAACTCCCATAACAACTAGCTCTATTAACCTTTGGCAGGCAGCAATTATTCTCTGTCTCAATGTCATCTCTTGTCAAAAATGATTAACATATGCACATTACAGCATCGAGTGCCTGTGCGAATTAACTCTTGAGGTACAAAACTCTTTAAGCTTCTTCTGGTCTGACATGTGAAGCTCTCAACCTCCAGCTCCCTATACATATAAATACTGGACTACTTTAAAAAAAAAAAAAGAATAAAAAATATATAGCTGAGTTCAAAAAGAAGGCGCTTTCACTCCTGGGATGATAATGTAAGAAGCTCCATGTACCTACCTACTCCCCAGAAAAATAAGCAAAGCTGGTGAAAACTGAGGGGAAAAAAACCCAAAACCATAAAAAGTATTAAGAAGTTTTACTAAGGGCATATAGAAATTAAGAAACACTTTAGAAAATCTATAACTCGGTAAGAACAGCAAGAATTTGTGGCATTTAAGCCATGATCCATGTACTGCCTCTTCTCACAACTAAGTTTGGTGGAAACTCCACTTTTCCACTCCACATGGGTGCATAGAAAGGTGTGGTCATGAAGGTGTGGCTTCATCTCCTCTCAGCTCTCAATCAAGGTTTACCGTATCTCAGTGGGAGGGTCAGGCTGAAAACACTTCTCTCTTCTTCATTTTTGAGTTGAAGAGCCAAATTTATGGGGCATGTAACTGAGAAGTTAGGGGCTTTTTTCTTGCCCCGATCCTATGTATAGGACAGTGGTTTTACTTTAGCCATGGAAGGCTGTGAATATTAGGACTTCACCCATCCTTGCTCCAGCTCAATCTTGGGGTAGAGTTTCCATGCAAGGAAAAGCAAGCCTAGAAGAGCAGAGATTCTTGTCCTCCCAGCACCCAGACTAGTGTCCCAGAGTTATTTTTATGAGGAGAAGCAGTACATAAAAAAGACACCACAAAGCTCTCACTAAATGAACTGACAATATTTGGAACAAAGTGTGGGAAAATTAAATCCTATCAGCACTCTCCAAGACGACAGTTCCTCTTAATTAAGAGCATTGAGGTTTACTATAGGCTATCGAGATCAGCAGAGACAACCATTGAAAGAAATAACAAAAACAAACCATTCTGGGGTCAGAAAAAACCTCAGAGACTGGCCTCAAAAACTACTCTGTCCAAATTTTATTGCATCGAACAGCTGAACAATTTATGCCTCAGTGCATTATCAAAACCAGTACAGCCATCAGCTGGTAATTAGTGGAGCCTAATGAGTGGGTAGAAAATCCACTGAAGCATCCATCTTAAAAAAGAGACCAGAGAAAAAGACAGTCAAAAAGGACCCTGCTAAAACCTCTGTCACCCCAGAGTGTGCACACGCCAAAGGCTGCTGCCTCTAAGGAGCAGCAGTAAAGTCCACACTGAAAGGAAAATAGACATCACGGAACTAGCCTAGCCAAGTCACAAAACAAGCACACAAATAGCGAAAGCAAGCCCTGAGAGGGGAATATTGGTATGTATTATATTATATGCAATTTCTAGTTGTCAACAAAATTTATGAGACATAAAAAGGAATAGAAATGTGTAACACACATTCCGGAAAAAAAAAAAAAAAAAAAAAAAAAGCAGACAGTATGAACTGCCTATAAGAGGGACCAGATGTCAGATTTAACAGACAAAGACTTCCAAATAGTCATTATTCATATGTTTTTTTTTTTTGTTTTTTTTTTTTGAGACAGAGTCTCACTCTGTTGCCCGGGCGAGAGTGAGTGCCATGGCGTCAGCCTAGCTCACAGCAACCTCAAACTCCTGGGCTCAAGCAATCCTCCTGCCTCAGCCTCCCAAGTAGCTGGGACTACAGGCATGTGCCACCATGCCCGGCTAATTTTTTCTATATGTATATTTTAGTTGGCCAGATAATTTCTTTCTATTTTTAGTAGAGACGGGGTCTCGCTCTTGCTCAGGCTGGTCTCAAACTCCTGACCTCAAGCGATCCACCGGCCTCGGCCTCCCAGAGTGCTAGGATTACAGGCGTGAACCACCTCGCCTGGCCCATTATTCATATGTTAATAAAAGTTTTAAAAATGTTTAAATAAGTAAAGGAAGGTATGAAGACAATGGAAATTCTGGCATTGAAAATTAAAATAACCAAAATTTTATATGTATATGTGTGTGTATACATACACATAACACGCACAGGAAAAGCTCAAAAAGAGTAGAATTGGCAGAAAAATCTGTGAACTTTAAAATAGATTGATAAAGATTATGCAATCTCTATGAAGAAAATAGAATGAAGAAAAATAAAAGAATCTTAGAAAAATATGGGATGTATTTAAGCTCATCAACATTAGTGCAATGATTGTACCAAGAGAGCAGGAGAAAGAGAAAGGGGCAGAAAAGATATTCAAAGAAATAATGGCTAAAAATTCTGAAATCTGTTAAAAAGCAATAATCAAAACATTCAAGGAGATTGATAAACTCCAAGAAGGATGAATAAAAAAAGATCTACAAACAGATACATCACACTAAAAATCCTGAATGTCAATTGTAAAGAGAAAATCTTGAAAGCAGCAAGAGAAAATGCCTTGTCACATGTACGGGAAACCCAATAACATTAGCAGCTGATTTATCAGCAGAAAAAATGAAAGTCAGGAGGCAGCGAAATGATACTTTCAAAGTGCTGAAAGAAAACAAAACCAAAACTGTGAATCAAGATTTTTATATTCAGCAAAACAATTTTTTCACAAATGAAAGCAAAATAAAGACATTCCCAGATAAGCAAAAAATGAGATAATTTTTTGTTAGAAGACCCGTCTTACCAGAAATACTAAAAGAAGTTCATCAGGCTGAGTAAGTAAATCTCAATGGAAATTTGAATCTGCACAAGTGGAAAAATAACTAGTAAAGATAATTATATCATTATAAAAGTATAAATGCATATTTATTTTCTTTCTTTTCTTACTTGATTTAAAAAGCAATAGTACACAATACAACTACGTACATAGAGGAGATGTTATTGACATCATTGGCCATTATTGTTAAATTGTCTATTTTTCTCTTCAATTCTATTTGTCATTTCTTCATGGATTTTGAGACTCTGTTGTCTATTGTATTTATGGTCATATAGAATTATAATTGCTATAACTTGTTGATGGATTGACCTTTTTAATGAAATCTACAATATCACTTTTTATATTTAGTAACCTTTTATTTCTATAAAACATTTAACAATGATATAAAGGAGGTGAATGGAAACAGAATTGCACAGGATTATGAAAATTACAACAGATAATAACTTGAATCTATAGGAGAAAAGAAAATTAGAAATAGTAAATAAGAAGGTATACATAACCTAAAACCTTTTGTGGCACTGCCAGACTCTTTTCCTACTATTTTATAATCCCACCAATAGTATATGATGGTTCCAATTTCTCCACATCCTCTACAACACTTGTTATTATCTATCTTTTGAAATTGTAACACTCCTAGTGGATGTAAAGTGGTATTTCATTGTGATTTTTATTTTGTTACTCCAATGGCTAATAATGTTGAGAAACTTTTCATGTTTAGATAAAATGTTTGTTTAGAAGTCAACATTTAATGGAGTATCTCTCCAACAACGTTTTTAATAGAAACTTAAGAGTTCTCAAATTCTTAAGAAACTTGAGAAGTATAGGATTTTTATTCCATGATTAATATTCTATCATTACATATGATGTATATGACCTGAAGAGGACATCTGACACCAGTATCACTTTCCAACACATTGTGAGCTCCAAGAAGGCAAGTACACTGTGTTTTCACCATAGTAGAGATTTTAGTAACTAGTAAAGCATTACTGTTAATAATAGATTCTCAAAATTATTTGATGGATGAATGAATGGAGGCATTTCTGTTCAAATGCACTGATGGTGCTTGCTGGTTACTAAGATATTCACCCACCCTCCCTGGCATATGTTAATCACACTCCTGGAACATGTTCAAAGAATAATGGAAAAGTTATTTTTTAAAAAAAGTGGAAGAAAAAATTATGTAATGTGCTGTTAAGAAAACATTTGTCAATAAAACATTTATAAACCATGGAACTTAGTTTAAGTCCCTAACAGGGCATACTAAAAAGATCCATACATTGGAGCCAGAAGATCAAGTTTAAATAAATCCCAATTTTCCTACTTAGTAGCTATGTGACGGACAGCAAGTCACTCAATTGTCTCAGCTTCTCTATTTTACTAATCTGTTTGATTAACAGATAATTATATTTGCTTCAAAATGTTTTCCATAGAAATTCAGAGTTAAATTGAGGAAAAAGCCATAGTTCAAGACCTGGAATAATTAATATTAGTTAAATTTGTTAAAATCTTTGATGATATTTCTTAGAAGAGTTCCACAGCAATAAAAGTCATTTATTGATTGTGAGACACTTAGAAAAACGTAAAACAATATGTAAATTTAATGATCAATAACATAATTATATATAACAATTTATAAAATAATTTATATGTAGTCATGTTAAAGTGGTAAGAAGACATTTAAATGTAGTTATTAAGTATAAAGCTTTAAAATCAGATGGCTGCGTACAGGTACCAGCTCTTCCATCTATCAACATTGTGACTTAAAGTAAGTCATTCAAATTCTGAAAGCCTTAGTTTCCTCATCTGTAAAATGGGCATATTAATAGATATTGCTTCATTGTGTTTTTTTCTGAAAATTAAATGATGTATTGTTAAATATAGTGTTTTGTACATAGTGAGCACTCATAAATGGCTAGGCATTTCTATTATATACACTTAATGAGGAAAAGGAGGTTCATTTAAGGGTCTTACCTATGTTCCCACTTACAAAAATTAGAAAAATCAGGATTTGAATTTGGTGACATCCAATTCAAAATCTCATGCTCTTTCTCCTGCAAGATGTAGCCATTCACATTTTACTGATTCATCTTCCCCATTCACCGAGTGTTCTCTTTGTGCTTTCATATGTCTGATACCTACAATGATTTTCTTCCAATACAAAATGATTTAATTGTGGCTCACCAATAAAACAATCCAAGCCTCTTTATGAAAGGATTTAAACTCACTTTTAGTTGGTTCATTATAAAATTTAAACTTGAGACCATTAGGAGGGTCTCACTGTGAAAGATGTTAATGTAATTTTCTTTGACAGCAAGCATAATTATTAGGATCTATTGTAAAATATGCATAAAAATTGCATATAAATGGTTTTCATTAACAAAATAACAGTAATTAATAATTATATAGTGATTTTGCATTTACTATTATTAGAATTTATAAATGTTATATCATTTCATTCTTATAAAAATTTTGTGAGATGGGTTAGAGAAGTATGCTTACAGACAATAATAATACCAAGGCTCAAGGAATTAACAGGATTAGGCCAACATTGCAGAACTAGTGGGTGGTAGAGCTGAAGTTGAACCCAAATTCTGATAAGACTCTGCTTATCAGAAAGAAGTTTTAGACAGCTGGCTGGTGATGAATCATAAACTCTGACCATCCCCAAAGGGAAACAAATCCCATCATCAAAATGACAACCAGATAGGCCATGTGCTCTTTTGCACTATGATTTCTA
Organism: Eulemur rufifrons; assembly: GCF_041146395.1. Lineage (NCBI taxonomy): Eukaryota > Metazoa > Chordata > Mammalia > Primates > Lemuridae > Eulemur > Eulemur rufifrons. The sequence goes on from NC_090992.1 coordinate 22,129,666, forward strand.
TGCCATGACTCTTCAATTTCCTAATCAAAAATCTCTCTGGCTTATTGCCCTCTGTTCGGCAAACTCTGGTTGTATTTATATCTACAGGTTATCCACTCTGAGACATGGAGCTGATATCGATAACAAGGAATCATTAGGTAAATCAGTGATTGACAACTCTATAAATATCTGGAAGATAAGACAGAATTTGAAAGACAAGAAAAATAATACCCTATTCTCTTACTTTCCAGTGAAGGTAACAGAAGGTGGGAGTCATGCTCTGTGTCTGAATCCTTTCTCTTCTGTTCATTAGTTGCATGTCCTTGGACAACTCCTCAATTTCTTAAGTTCTCTAATCTCTAGAATTGGATAATTAGGGCATATAGCCATGCAGAATTTTTGAGGATTAAATAGGGTAAAACATTTTAAATGCCCAGAATAGTTTTTTGGTATTAAAAGGGCCATCAGTAGATAATAGCTATCATAATTATAAATATATCATTTCATCCCCACAAATTTCTGTGTGATTGGCATACTAAGCAGCATTAGGCCCAGTTTATACAAGAAGAAAATTTGCCCCAAATGGTCAAATAAGGGAAGGTATTTCTGGCATGTCAGAGTAAGAAGGTCCATAAATCCTCTCCCCTTTTGGGAGAGGATTTAATCACACAGTTGGACAAAACTGCCAAAAACGACCCAAGCAACCATCCATGCTCTGGGATTCAGCCAAAAGCCAAAACCTTAGTATGTGAGTACTATTGTGATGTCCATTAAATGTGATAATTAAGGCATTCAGAAGTAAAGTCAATTATCTATCTGAGGTTTCACAGTTTATCAGTGCTAGAACTAGGATTTGTTTGACACTTGAGACTATGCTATAAACCACCACACTGGGGCTAAAGTTTTGTCTAAATTTTTGCACTCAGTTGGCATTGGCAATATATTTTGAGATTTAAGGTCTATTGGCCTTTCTTGACAACTAATCATTTATCCAGCATCCATATAAATGGTATCACCTTTAAACATGTCATGCTGGATGTCATTAACAATCAATCCACCTACATGCTAACTGTATGAAAAGATTGAAACTATTCCTAGAATCATAAAACTTATATATTGCGTATGATTACAGATATCTTACCTTTTCAAATCATGAGGGTTTTTTTTTTTTTTTTTTTTTTGAGACAGAGTCTTGCTTTGTTGCCCCGGCTAGAGTGAGTGCCGTGGCGTCAGCCTAGCTCACAGCAACCTCAAACTCCTGGGCTTAAGCGATCCTTCTGCCTCAGCCTCCCGAGTAGCTGGGACTACAGGCATGTGCCACCATGCCCGGCTAATTTTTTTTTTTCCTATATATATTTTAGTTGGCCAGATAATTTCTTTCTATTTTTAGTAGAGACGGGGTCTCGCTCTTGCTCAGGCTGGTCTTGAACTCCTGACCTCGAGCAATCCACCGGCCTCGGCCTCCCAGAGTTCTAGGATTACAGGCGTGAGCCACCGCACCCGGCCTCCAATCATGAGGTTTTTATGTCACTTCTCTGCAGTAAACAATATGACACAAATCCGTTTAATCAAAGTGGATTCCTTATTACAAAATAAAACATGTGATTTTAATAAAAATAAAAATAAACCACATCTGTAAATACAAAATCTTTTTTTTTCCCCACTGAAATAAACAATTGAAGAGTGGACAAAGGACAATGCTTGAAACAACAACCACAAAAAAGATGAAGTGCATCCTCCAAGGCCCTCAAGTACACACCCCCAAGTTATGTAAGGCATACCAGTTTCAATAAACCAGACACCTTTCTAAACATTATTTAGTTCAATTTTCAATTTTTAATCTTTCCTTATAGTACTTGCAGCACTTAATTATCCATGTATTTTTATAATCTTGTTCTTTCTTAGAAGTGCATTTTATAGAGCTGCAGCCTAACTCCTGGCCTCAGCAGTATGTTGCTTATACCAAAATTCTTAAACAAACCTCTTTCATCTCTAGCCCCATTGCATGCACTTATCATTGTTACTGATAAATTTTATCAAGGTAAATGGAATTTTTATCATATATAATTTTCTTCCAAGGTATTGTTTTGTGGTAAACAACATTTTTATTGTTTTCTGATAAAGTGTATGTCTTTATCTTCTGAACACTGCAATTATAGAACTGTCTCCTAAAGTAATTGTGAAATTAGCGAACAAAAACTTTTCCTATTTTCAATTTAAATGTCTTCTCCATAAACTATTGTTTCAGCATTTATTAACCCACAGGTATATATAAAAAGTGTGCTGAGATTCCCACTTTAGAACTGATTATACTGAATACAAAGGACTTTAAAGAAGCTACTAGTCATTTAAATAGTACTTAAAGTAAAATATATGCATAATAAAATAACAGAGTCCAACTACCAAACAGTTTGAAAAGGTTGAGATATATGATATGAAATTATAAGTATACAGTTTTATAAGCATTTTATCTTACTGTTTTATTCAGCTACTATTTTTTCAATTTATTTATTTTCTTTTTTTTAAAAAAATTGAGAATATTATAGGAGTACAAGTATTTTGGTTACATGTAATGCCTTTGCATCTCCCAAGCCAGAGCTACAAGTGTGCCCATTCCCTGTATGGTGTGCTGCACACCCATTAGTTATGAGTTTACCCCTCCCCTCCACCCCACTCCCACCTGCTCAGCACCCGATGAATATTACTTCCATGTGAGCACTTCAGTGTTGATCAGTTAGTACCAATTTGATGGTGAGTATAAGTGGTGCTTGTTTTTCCATTCTTGGAATACTTCACTTTGAAGAATGGGCTCTAGCTCCACCTAGGATAATATAAGAGGTGCTAGTTCACCATTGTTTTTTATGGTTGAGTAGTATTCCATGGTACATATACCACATTTTATTAATCCACTGATGCATTGATGGGCACTTGGGTTATTTCCACATCTTTGCAATTGTGAATTGTGCAGCTACTATTTTGATTAGACTATGTGACACATAGTATCTCTGTAACTACATTAAAACTGGGGAAAAAATAAGGAGACAGTGTGCTCTTTGTTTTCTTCAGCAGAAAGATATCTCAATAAGTACAATTTGCTATTCATGCTCTCAAGTGAAGTGTTTGAAATAGGCAAGCTAGCTGTTATTTCTACCAATTAATATTTGTTGAATGCTTTCAAATATTTTATATCCTTTCTGATTTTCTGTATTTTTGTGCTATCACTTACTGGGGCACAGGGGTATTGAAATCTCTTACTATAACTGCAGATTTGTCCTGTTCTCTTTGGTCTTTTTCTTCTTGCAATTCTATCAGTGTTTTAAAGCTCTGTTATTAGGTGCAAAATGTTCAGCATGGTGATTTCCACATAGTGAAATGACCCATTTACTATTATAAAATGACTTAGCCCTGGTAATATTCTTTGCACTGAAATACACTTTATGCTTTATCTGAAATATACTATATTATATCATCACTTCTTTCTTTTAATTAGTTTTAGTAAGATACATCTTTTTATATGTTTTACTTTTAACAATCTGTGTCTTTAGAAGACAATATACTTCTCATGGACAGCATATAGTTGGGTCCATCTAATCTGACAATCTCTCACTTTTAGTTGGGATATTTAGACCATTTATATTTAATTATTATTGATACGGTTATTTTATATCTATCATTTTTTTTGATGTGACTTATCTGTTCTTTGTTTCTATTTTATTTTTTCTGTCTGCCTTGTATTGAAATCATTTTAAATTTATCTATTTTATCTCCATTGTTCACTTAGCTACAATTCTTTGTTTTGTTATTTTAGCAATTGCTTTGGATTTATAGTATATATTTGAACCCATCATAGATTATATTCAAATGATACTATCTGTCTTCATGCATAGTACATGAATCTTACACTAATACAGTTCCATTTCTCCATTCCCACCTATATGTTATTGTTGTCATTCATTTTACTTTCATATATTATAAACCCTACACAGCATTGCTATTTTGTTTAAAATTTTGTTACTTGCCTTATAAAAAACTCTATGTAATGTGAAAATCAATCATGTATTATTTCCTCTCATTACTATTTCCAGTGTTATTCACTCGTTTTACATACTCACATTTCCATCAGGTATCATTTTTTTGTTTTCTGCCTGAAGGACCCCCTTTAAGTCTCCTATAAGACTGGTTTGTGGATAATGAACTCTTTCCATGTTTCTAAGTCTGATAATGTCTTCATTTCACCTTTATTTTTGAAATATCTATTAACTCTGCATAACATTCTAACTTGAGAGATAGATTGCTTCAGTACTTTAAATATAATACTGTACTGTCTTCTTGCTTACATTGGTTATCATAAGAAATCCTCCATTATTTTTATGTTTTTCCTTCTATGCTTAACTTGCCTTACTTATCAAAACTTTTAAAAATTCTCTTCAACATATAAATATTTTCTTCTCATTGATTTTGAAAAATTTGTTTATGAAATATCTTAGTATAGTTTTCATCATGATTCCTTTCCTCAGTCATTGAGGTTTTGGGAAAATTTGGAGCCATCATTTCTTCAAATATTTTACTGCTCCTTCCTCTTGTTCTCCTTGGTAACTACAATGACATATGTAAGATCTCTTGAAGTTGCTTCACAGCTCACTGATGCACTTTTTCCTTTAAATTCTGTTTTCCTTTTGTGTTACATTTTGGACAGGATCTATTACTATGTATTCAAGTTCACTAATCTTTTCTTTTGCAATGTCTCATCTGCCAATAATCTGATACCATATTATTTTTCATCTCACATTATAGTTCTTATTTCTAGAGGTTCAATCTGGATATGATATATATGGCATGTCTCTACTTAACTTTGTGCCATGATAACCAATAAATAATTCTTGTCCAATAATTCTAATGTCAGTGTCAATTCTAGACAGATTTTGATTGAGTTTTCTTCTCATTAGTTATTTTATTTTCCTTTTCCTTTATATGCCTCGCAGTTTTTGACCAGGTGCCAGATAATGTGAATTTTATCTTGTTGGTGCTGGATATTTTTGTTTTTTGCAAATATATTTAATTTATTTGGTAGCAGTCTGATCATTTTGGTCTTGTTTTCAAGGTGTGTTTAGTCTAGGGCTAGTTATTCCCCATTACTGAGACTAAACCCTCTAAGTGTCCTACCCTCCATCCCATAACGATTTTAGTATCTAGGTGATGGGAACAGGGTCTATTATTTTTTGTGTGAGGTAAGTGTTGGGTACTGTTTATTTTCTAACTTACATTTGGGTATTTTTTTTCAGACATAGTCTAAATGAAAGTGCTTTAACCATAGTTAATTAGAGTCTGTGGGAGATACTACATTCTATTTAAAGAAATAGAGTATAGCAATTACTACTTCATTGCCAAAGAATTTTACACATGAAAAGTACTGAAGGTGTTGCATGTAGATATTGATGGACACTTATTAAGTTTAGGTAAGTAAAAAGCAATGAACTTGGCATTTGAGGTCAGTTTACTTTTCCAAGTGAAGTCCCAGACACTTGGATGATATGTATATAAGAAGGATGAGTAGTGGGAACAAACGTGTATAAAGTGAAATTGGTGAGTTATGTTTAACTAGTTTTAAAAAGTTCTGCTAAGGAGATTTTTTTCTAACATTTCAAATCATTGGGTCCCACTAAATGAATTTGGATGTGCAAGTGTTACAATTTAAGTTTTGGAGAAAAGATTACCTTTTATAATTAGCTGTTCAAATTCCATAAAAGGAACACATCAATTTATATTTGTAGCTGAAAAATTATCATGTTGCAGCTAGAAATTACTTAGTTGTTAAAAGTAGTCCCCTAAGTAGAATTCAAGCATATAGTACTTAATAACCTGAAATTCTAGACTCAAGAAAATTCTTAGACTTCTTGTAAATATTCTCTTCTAAACTGATTCTTATGCCAAAATCTAGTTTGATAGTTTCTCAAGTTTTGCACTTTGTTCTGGTCATCATCTACATACTTACTTTTGTTAAACAGATACCTATTCCTCTTTATGTGCCCTGTCTGAGAAAAGATCACAGTTCCCAAATATATTCACATGAGCAAAATCTAGACTTTATGATACAGGGATAACAAAAGATGCAGCTGTGTATAACTCTGCTTGGCCAAAGTAGTTAATTTCCCTAGAGTTAAAAAAAAAAATCTAAGTTTTGCAATCAAATTTTATTTGAAGTAAAAAATACAGTTTTACAATGGATATTGTCCAATTATTTCTTATTTTTTATTAAATAACCAGATGGTACTTCTTTGTGCAACAAGCATAGAATGAGACAGCTGTGCCAAACATTTCATTATTGAATAGTTGATCGTCAGAAGAATTGCCAGTAATTTGAATAAATTGTATTATTTAAAATATGTGGGAGATACTTTGTATCTCACAGGTATGAACTAAAGTCTCCCTTTTCTTAGCATATGTCTTCAATCTCTAAATCCTTTTTTCTTTTTAAATACAGGTAGAATTGGCTTTAAACATTTGAAATATATGCATGCCTTTAAGAAATTAAATCTATCATTGGCTTTATTAAAGTTCTTGAGATTATTTTTTATTTTATATTAAGCTTCCAGTAGCTTATGCTATCTTCTATTTCTCTGCCATTTCTCTTTTCATTGGGGCTACAATAACAAATATTTATAAAGCTGGAGAAAGGTAATATTGCTTAAAATATCTTTTTTGGTCAAACCTTATAAAATGAGAAGTGACGAGTGACCACAAAATATTTACAGTATTACAACCAGAACTTTACCAATGTGCTATTTTGTATAGATATAAAATTAGCTTGTTACAACAAGTTAATATTGCTAGAAAAAAATTAAATAAAATTAGACATGGGTTCCATTTATTGAACATAAACTATGTGACATGCTCTGTCCTACTTGCATTATGTATATCATCTCATATATTCACCCCTAATGGTACTTATAAGTTTGGCCTTTTCTTTATCAATTTTTATATATGTCAGAACAACACACATCTTTAGAAGTAGGGCTAGGTGTTATGTATCTGGGTTGTCACATAAAATAATCTACTTAAACATTTTTTATAAGGAATCTGTTCATGCTACTTCTCCCCTTTCTCAGTATTACTTTGTTTTTGTTTGAACCTGTATAAAACTTGAGTTAAATTTTCACAACAACCCTATAAATTTGAGATTAAAAATATAAGTTAAAAAATTAGGAAGTGATATAACTGGCATTTAAATCTCTGACATATTCAATCTATACTCTATCCAATGCACAGATTTCCTTTTCACAAATTACTGTGTATCATAGTCATCTTTTCACGAGTCCCACTGGTATCTCCACTCTCTCATTTATTGCTAGTGCTCCGGTCTCTGTCTCATATGTTTTTGTAATTTTATCAATACGTGTATAGCATAGGACCTCATACAGAATTGAATCTCAGTAACAATTTGTGGATGATAAATTGGTTTTTTACCACAATGATTCTAAGGCAGGGTAAGAAGTATACACCAGAATTATATGGGGAACATTTTCAAACTTCACACAGAGCTGTGAAAGATCCTAATTGTCCTTACCACAGTAAGCCAATAGTACTCATAGGAATATGTTGTATCCTTCGAGTGTATTAGGCTTTGAGTCAGGTTGAGGAAAACTGTCTTTGTTAAAAAATGACTGGAGTCTCTAGCTGCATCATTTTTTTCATATCAGTCATTGCTATGCTATTCAAGGTGTGTCCGGTGGGCCAATGCCAGTCCATAAACTGTTTGTTAAGAGTTTGCAGTAAACACAAAATGTTTAGAAACTAAGATAAATTTGGCATGCCTTGACATCTAAGTGCCTGATCAACAGGCTAGTATGTTCTGTTTTTCTTTGTATCTTATTTTTAATTCTTTTAAAATTCTATTTCTTAATCCATATACAATGAACTTCAAATTAAAAATAATCAAATAAACAGGTAAAAACCCCACTTGCCTTTCACCACAGATAATTTGAGGGGGAAAAAAGAGTGATGGCATGCATGGTAACAAGTCATTTTCTTGGCATTCAAAATTCTTCTCCTCTTATTTATGTTACTATGGTTGTTTAACACATAGCATATGCCTAGTATATTCTTAGATTGTTTCTTAGAGGCATGGAGATGACTTATGGAATATATTTCACTATTAATATGTACTTAGTCATGGTTTGTTTTATCTGGTTGGTGAAATATCTGGAAGAGGATCAGACAGGGAAAAGTGTGGAATGAAAACTGCCAACAACATTGCCCTAAATCTACTCTAACCAGTAGTCTTCTCTCTCTCTCTCTCTGGTCCCGATCATCACTTGGCAGAGCTACTTGGAAAGGAGGGATAAACCTGTGCCATATCAGAATGCTTTAAATTTTTTTACATCCATGCCTACACCTGCTAACTTTCCATATTGAACACTGTTTGCAATATAAATAAAGACAGCTAGGTTTCCTAAGGAAGTTATGAGTCAAGAGAAGAGAGAGAAAGAGGTATATTCTAGTGGTGTAACATGCTTTTTTAACATAATAAAATATAATAGCAATGTAATAGTTTGCAATTACGTACATATATACAAGCACTCCATTTCATATTGCTAATACAGAGCAGCTGACCTTTTTACTTTCTGAAAGCCAACTAAACAGGTACTGCCTCGTCTATATTTTTAAAAGCTTTTTAATATAACATAAGCCAACATGCAATATCTAGGACAGATATTAGGCAAAACAGGTGAAATAAATTATATAAGTTCATCTTACATCTATTCTGAACAAACATGGCCAAAAACCAGATGTGGAGAAGACACAAAGTAGAAGAATGGAATGTTGCCATTAAAAGACAGTAGTACAAAAACAAAAAGCACAAACAGTAACAAAAATTAATATTTGATGGTCTATTTTCCTTCTTAAATAGGTAGTAGAATGCATTAAAGAAATATTAATAGTTCCTTGGTGCATATGCCTTACAGAGAGTGCATCCTCTGTCCCTAGAAACATAAGCAGCACATAGTTCAAGAGGACAGTGTATATTCATAAAGCAAACATTGCCAAGTAGAACATTAAAAGAGTCTGTTGTAATATCTGCCAAAAAAATAATTTAGACTAGGCTTTCTGTTTTAATAAAACTACATGAAGCAGAACAGTTGCAATCTCTACTCTTCTTAAAGTAAAAGGAATAAAGGAAAATAAAGCCTTACTGTAAAACCCTTTAAAGATATCAGAATTAATTGCAAACCATGAAATATGCCCTAGTGCTTGTTGTGATTGGAAACGAGGAAAAGAGAGAGAGAATAAAAAATAAAGAAGTGCTATCAACCAAGTCACAATGCAAATGCAGGCTGATTTGGAACCAAAGATCCATTTACGACAAACCTCATTTAAATCACCCTGTTATTCAACAGGGCCTGCCTTAAGTGGTTCACCTTACATGAACCCCAAATTATTACTTGCCAAGAAAAGCAGACAAACACCTACGTGTAAGGATTACTGATTTCAGTTGAGCTTAGCATGGCAATTGAGAGTTAACTGATAAAAATATAAGAAAATAAAAGATAAAACCCATGCTCGGTGTCTCATGGCAACAGTGAGTTTAGAGAATAGCCCTTCACTTGGGTCAGTCATCTATTTCCCTAAAGGCAAAACAGAAGCGCAGAACTGTTTGGCATAGATTGCAATACCACAGAGGCTTTTGCTATAATCAAATGTCCTACTGAAAAAAATGCCACCAAATTAGGGGAAGCTAGCCTTTTGCTCAGGAAGCAACCAAACTTAGAGATGTAATGACAGTTTGCAAGGCTGATTCACAAATCCATTTTGGAAACCTTCACTAGGAACAGGGCCATAAGTATGTAGACAAAACCTTTATAGATTATTCTAGTTGTGGAAGTTTGGCATATTACTTATTTATTGCTATATAACAAGTTATCCAAAATTTAGCAGTGAAAACAACAAAGGATTACTATTTCACAGAGTTTTTTAGCCTTAGGAGTCTGGCATCAGCTTAGCTGAGTACTTGTGGCTCAACATGTCTCATCAGACTGCAGTTGAGCTGTTGACTGATGCTGCTGTCTCAGCTGGAAGAGTCACCTCTGAGCTCACTCTTTTGGTCATTGGCAGGAGGCTTTTTTTACTCATCGTGTGGGGCTCTCCATTTGACTGCTCATGACTTGGCTTCTCCCAGAGAATAAGAACCATGAAGGAAAGGGCGAGAAAGACGGACCACAATTGGGGGCCCTCTGGAACTCTGGTTACCAGAGTCTGCCCTCTGGCCATGAATGATCCAAGTTCCTCCCAAATGCAAAATACACTCACACCCTCCCATGTTTCCCCATCCCTCGCCAAATCTTATCCCATTACAATAACAGAAAAACCTCTAGTATCATCTCATCTAAATCAAGTCCAGATGGATATGTTGTCTCCTATGCTGTCTCCCGAGCACAGTTCCTCTCAACCTGCAGGCCTGTGAAACAGAGACAAGTCATTTGCCTCTACCCAGGCAACATACAATGATGCTCATCATTATAGAGATTCCCGTTTCCAAAGAGAAAAATGAGAAGCAAAAAGGAGTCACAGACCCGTAGCAATTCTAAAATTCATCCAGGCAAATGTTGGAAGTTCTTTGATCAGGACTGAGTCCTGTTGCTTCCTGGAAATTATTCTCCAGAACCCTCAACTCCACCCTCAGAGCTCTTGGTTCTTCCCTGTAGACAATTGCTTCTGCCTCCTGAATCACCCTTCCTTTGCCAACACGTAGCACACGCTTTTAGCTGAGTAGTTTCCTCAGCTTGTTTCTGGTTTGTCAAAGTTTGGGGTTCCAAAGTTTATTTTCATTTTGTGCTGTTTCTGTCCCTTTTGCTCCAAGCTGGCAATGTTTCGGCAGATATGATTCTCTTAAATATTTATGAATCACCTATGAATATTAATGATGCTCACTGCGTTATACAAAAGCCATACCTACAAATGTCTTCAGGATAAGAACTTCTCTACCTCAGCTTTTTGCTTCTTAATAATAACAATATGCTCTATTGTTTGATTGAGAGATGCTTTGAATTATAACCTTAGAGGAATTCTGTAAGGATACAGAGGATCTAAACAAAACTGTAAATGAAATTGACCTAAATGACATGTATAGAATACTCTAGTCAGCAACCAAATTATATACATTCCATTCAGGGACACATGGAAAAATCATTAAGATGGACCATGTTCTGGACAATACAGACAACCCCAATAAATTTAGAAGTAAAATAATACAAAATAGTATTTTTCCACTTCCGGATGTAGATGCACTTTTCCCTAGTTCTCCTGCTAAGCACAGCTAAAAAGCCTGGACATTATATATAAAGAAACATAAGACTCTGAGAGGTGGAAAGAAGAAGACAGATTGGCTAAGAACACTGGGTACAGGGAAGGCAAGGTGGCAAATTCTCTTAGTTTTCTCTTGCTTCATATATCACAGGCTGGGTGCTAGAGAAGCTGGTAACCCCAAAATGCCTAAGAGTGAGGATAAAAAAGCCCCACAAAAAGCCTACTCTCTCCATCCAAAGATCAGAAAAGAGCAGGTGGCAAGAGAGAAAACGTTTAGACAATAAATGCTCTACTTTGACCATACCCAAGACGAAAAAAACAAAACAAAACTGAGTCCTTACCCCCAAAACCATCAGCAAAAGTGAAGTGGAAGCCTAGACTTCCATTTATACCAGGCTATAAAGAAGGATACCTCTCCTTTTAACCTGGGTGGTGTCAGAGGACACTGAGTAGGGAACTTAAGACTTTCATCCCACTGCTGTGGGGGACCCCATGGGAAGCCTGGACTTCCACTCCTACCCAGCAGTGAAAAGCTGCTCATCCTCTTCCCCACTGGATTGGTGTCAGAAAAGGCCATGTGGGACACCTGCACATTCATGACCTACCAAGAGTACTGACTCCGGCCTTCTTGCTGGTTTCAGAGGAGGCATGTGGGAAGCAGTGTGAGGCAGTCCTGCCCCTCCCAGCCAGGGTGGTGATGGCAGAGGACTAGTGGGAGCCTGAACTGCTGCTCTTGCCCAACTGTAATGAGGCACCATTCTCTCCTACCAGAATGTCAACAGAAACCAAGTGAGGAACAGAGACTAACTTCAGGTTAGGCTTGGTCCAGTGGCTCAAGAGGATGTCCCAACTCCTTTTTCCTCTCTCCATTTCTTAGCTTCACTCTGGTTGGCCCCCTTCTTGGTAAACTTTCATTTGTGAGTGAAGTGGCTACTAGCAGGTGCCAGAGCTACATACACCCACATTTGAGTCTATAGCTAGTCAAAAAATAGAATGCCTGCTGCTCTGATATTTCCAACAACAATTCTGGAATTGAGTCTTCTAGGGCCATGTTGCTCGAATTGGGTCTTATGCCCATTTCTTACCAAATCACCATAGGAAAAGTGTACAGGACTTCAGCCACTCACTCCCCATCATCTACATATAAAACTTAAGATACTGTTGCAAAAGGGTAGGTGAATAAGTACTGGGAAAGCAATTAACCAAAGTACACTAAAACACATAAACTCAGTTTCGGGGTACACATATAATTGCTATTATGTTGCAACTTTTTTTTCACCTATCAACTTATTAATTCTCAATCAAAATGTATAAATTGTTTTATTCCTCTTGAAGATTGCATGGTATTTCATTGTATAGACAGATTATATCCTTTTGACACACTCAAGTCATTTTATGTTTTGTTTTGCTTTTGTTGTTGTTGTTGCTGTTATATGCAGTGATGCAATAGACACCTTCATGTTTAAAGGTATTTTAAAACAATCCATTGGAGCTACAATTTCACTAAAATTAAAAGAAAAAATAAACGCTTTTCTTTCTGTTTGTCTTCAAGAACTCACTGGGGGAAAAACAATTTCAAGTATGAAAAAAATGATACATCACTTTACATTATATAAACAGAGCAGATGGTAAGAGTAATGTGTAATGTTAACACATTCCAGTTTTTCTGCAGAATGTTAGATATTAAAATATTGTATCTTTCTTCTTCCTCAAACACATTAATTTTAAGTTTCTTAAATTCTCAACCACATATAGTACAGTTTATAACATTAAATAGAAAAGTGAAGTACTCAGCTTCATCACCAGTTTTAGTCAGATGAAAACACACATTTCCTCCCTGTAAATACTTCAGACGGTGAGCCTGATACAGCTTAATGTTTTTTGCTGCTTTTGTTCAATGCTCCAGTTTCCTATTCTGAAATATCCTTGCTAATTTATGAACTTACCATGGAATGCTATGAGAGTAACAACAGCAGATGCTTCAGTACACTTATTTTGTCAAGACTATCAGGCTATCCAAGAGACTATTTACAAACTATGGAAATTTTATTTTTGTGTCCATAAGAGAATGATAGTTGTGTTTTAATGCAAAATGTGTTTTATAACCAGAAGGGGAGAAAATGTAAGATTTAATGTCTTCTTTTATACAATTTTGATTTTCTGATGAAAGACCAATATTTTTTGTCAATTCTTTCTGCTGATGATTTCACTCCTCTTTCCTTGATTCTTGAGCCTATTTTGAGCCACTATTTTGCACCGTTTGAGGTTAAATTGTTGAGGATTTTTATTTTGTTTTTCCATTTGAGATCCCCTAGTACCAAGAATAAGAGTGCTTTCTCTAAATATGGAATTTGTTTAAAAATTATTCATAGAGGTTTCAATTGCTAGCAGGCTCAATGTAATTCTTTTTGCATTGATTAGCTGACCAAAGTAGCATAGCTAATTTAAATAATTACCATATCCATCTCTGGACTTTAAATGGAACCGCATCTGTGGTCTCCCTCATCTTCAGGAAAACCATTGAGATAGAAAGTCATAAATATCTTTGTCTTTTTAATGCAGAAACTGAGTGGTTTCTGCCTTTCTCTGGTCACATCACTTGTACTGGTAGCATCAGACCTAGACATAAGTCAAATACTATTTCTACTACATCATCCTGTTGCCAATATATTATGCCCTCCGTGTTTCTTTGTATTGATCCCATGTTCTTTTTATTTTCTTTGCTTACTCTTTTTTTCTTGCATTTCAGAATTTCTTTCCTTTCTTTTCATAATATTCCTACTTCTGGGGTATGTTTTTATAAAGAATTTAATTTACTAAAAGCATATTCATGGGAAACTTTGCTTTTAGTAATCTAAAATTGTCTTTATTTTATCCTTATTTTTGAGAGAGTTTGCCTAAATTGAATATACAATAGTATTAGACAGTTATTTTCTCAATAATTTAAATATATTGTTTCACTGTCTTTTGATTTTGTTGTTGCGATTGGCAAGTCAGCTAAAAGGAGCAAGGAGTGGGCTGATACAAAGTTGTTTGACAGGAATTTTCATTGGTTAACAGAGACAACATTGATTAACAAGTAACTATATATTGTTGAACTATAGGGTATGAGTTATAGTGGCCAGCATATGGCATTTTAAAAATGGCAATAATTATTTAAAAAATAATTGTTCAGCTCAAGGAGGAGTGACATGACTGCTGTTTCATTCCAATGCCTCTCTGGGCCAGATAATTTGAAAGGGCTAACATTTCTCAGATAAACAGTTTCTTTTCTCTTCTTTTTTTTTTTTTTCCACAGTTTTTTTTGTTTTGTTTTGTTTTTGAGGCAAATTCTTTGTGGTTCCTTTGAAAAGCTTTTCTATGTGTTTGTGTTCTGCAAAATTTCCTGCAATATGTTTAGCTAGAAATTTTCTTTTTATTCTGCTTGGGCTTTTTTTTTTTTTTTTTTTGACAACCCAGAATGCAGAGTTTCATATTTTTCATCAATTTTAAAACTTTCTTAGCCATTACTTTTTTTTTTAAAGACTTTACTTTCTTGAGCAGTTTTAGGTTCATAGCAAAAAAGAGAGGAAGGTACAGAGACTTCCCATATGCCTCCTTATGAATAAATAGCCTCCCCACTTAGCAACATCCCCTCCATTTGCGATAATTGATGAACCTATATTAGCACATCATAATCACCCCCAAATCCACACTTTACATTAGTGTTCACTGTTGGTGTATTTAATGCTTTACTATTTATTGTGAGCACATTCTGCAGAAGGCACTATGCTATATTATGGTCTCAAAGGGGCACCCTTTCTTCCTGGCGAGGGTCTAAATAAAATGAGAAATAAGACAAAATATATGTGAGAGATGGAAATGTCACCATTTTATTAATGAAGACTAAGTTAAATGATATAGCTTTGTGTAAAAACAAATAGGACTGTTACTTAAATTCCCGAATTAGGAAAACTTACCTACATTGCCATGGTAGTGTTGCACTGAGACAGGCTCCCATATGTGCAAGGACTGAGCAGGTAGGATTGCAGTGACAGAGGAAAGGAGAGGAGCTCCTTATCTCTGTGGGCAGCAGCCCACGTCCATATGAGAAAAAGAGGAGGAGGTAAGAATTGGAGCAGATACAGTTTATTCTTACCAAATTTATTAACCTGATAAGTCATTCCACTTCCTCTGAGGAGGTGAGGAAACAGGCAGAAAGAGTTCCAAAGTGTTCCACCAGTTGAACTCCCTTGACCTGGAAGGATGCATCAGAACTGTGTGTACAGCATAAATACTGTACTGGGAAGAAAAAGATGAACATGATAGTGCACCTCCCTTCAAAGGGCTTACAGAGTCTTACATGCAAAAGAGAAAATAGAGTAAACCTCAACTTTAGCATCTCAGACTCCTCACCTGTTAAACAGGAATGATAATACCAAGCTAACATATTTATTTTCTGGATTCAGTAAGCTTTTATGTATAAAGTATATAGCATTGTATCTAGCTCAAAAAAATAATTCAATAAATGTTTGTTACCCATCTCTTCCTTCCACACTTGGGCTGCCTCTACTCTGTATGGAATGAAATATGTTCTAAAATTTTAAGATATTCTAGGCCTTTAAGCATTCTTTAACAATCAAAACCACAATGAGATATCACTTAACTCCAGAGACAATGGCTTTTATCAAAAAGTCCCCAAACAATAAATGTTGGTGTGGATGTAGAGAGGTAGGAACACTCATACACTGCTGGTGAGACTTTGAACTAGTAAAACCTCTGTGGAAAGTAATATGGAGATACCTCAAAGAGCTACAAGTAGAATTACCATTTGATCCAGCAATCCCATTACTGAGCATCTATCCAAAGAAAAAGAAGACATTCTATAAAAAAGACATTTGCACTCAAACGTTTACAGCAGCAGAAATCACAATTGCAAAGATGTGGAAACAACCCAAGTGCCCATCCATACATGAGTAGATTAATAAAATGTGATATATGTATACCATGGAGTTCTACTCAATCACAAAAAACAATGGTGATGTAGCACGTCTTGTATTATCCTGAATAGAGCTGGAACCCATTCTACTAAGTGAAGTATCACAAGAATGGAAAAACAAGCACCACATGTACTCACCATCAAATTGGTATTAACTGATCAACATTTATGTGCACATACAGTAGTAACGTTCATCGGGTGTCGGGCAGATGGGAGGGGTGAGGAGGGGATGGGTATATAAACACTTAATGGGTGCGGTGCGCACCATCTGGGGGATGGGCATGCTTGAAGCTCTGACTCGGGTGGGGCAAAGGCAATATATGTAACCTAAACATTTGTACCCCCATAATATGCTAAAATAAAAAAAAAATAAAAAAAAGAAAGATCAAAGTTATAAGCATTTTATTTAGGGTACACAAGTCAGGAAATAGGCATTTAATAACATTAAACATTACAAAAAAAAAAAAACCCTTAAATGGAAATTATTTAGCCTTCACCTGCCAGTGATGTTAAAGCTTGCTGTTGAAAACATGGGGCCAAAACAATAAAATTATAAAGTAACATAACTCTGTTTCTGGTGCTATAGCTGTCTTGGTTTCTAGCTTAAAATGATGGAAGCAATTAAATACACAAATAATGTAATCAGATTCTTGTAAGAAAGAATCTGTCAATCAAGAATTGTGTGACCAGATAAGCTCTCTTTCAAGATTGAGGATAAACCAAAGACATTGTTAGGAGTCACGAAAATTGAGAATGTTTAACAGTCATAGATCCTCACTAGAGAAACTTTCAGGCAGGAGAGAAATGACACTAGAATGAAAGTTTGAATTGCAAGGAGTAAAAATGTATATAACATATAGAAATTGGTAAACATTGTATAAATATGAACAAATATCTTTCTTGTAAAAAATACTTAAAATCATGCTTAATTTGTCATGTCAAAAATAACTAAAATTTTGGGCAAAAATAATATTAGTTGGCAGGTGGACAGAGTTAAACATTTAAAAATAGCCTATTTGAGTAGAGGTAGGTACTGATTGACTTCAGATCATGTGAAATGTATATGCAATTTTTTAAAATTAAATACTTTAAAAGGAGTTATATTAATATTTAAAAACATAAGTTAGTAGAGGATAAAACTTGGGACATGATATTTAAAAAATTACTGAAAAGAAAACAATAATGAGGGGAACATTTAGAGAAAGTAGAACAACCAGAAAAACCACAAAAGATGTTAGAAACAAATTGACTCATCTATAATCATAATAGTTGTAAAGAGAATATATTCGCTAGAAATGAGAAAAATTATTACAATGGAAATAAATTAAAGTCTATATTGCATCTAAGAGATTCACCTAAAACATAAGGACAGAATACTGAAGTACAAGTTTTAAGAATAAATATAACCAGAAAATATTTAACAAAATGAAGTTTGAACAGTTATAATAACATCAAAAAAAAAATAAAAGAAAGTTTACCAGAAAAAAGAAAAAAGATCATTATTAGGAATGCAGGTAGTCATCATATGAAAAAGGTGTAATTCCAGGAGGAAATGTATTTTATCTTGGTTGGCCCTAACAAAATTGCTTCAAACATATAAAGAAAAGAGTCAATAAAGCTACAAGAAAAGGTGCACAATTGAGAATTAGTACATGATGGCCAATTTTACTGCATCACTCTCAGTTACTTATGGGATAAGCAAATAAAAATGTAAAGATAGAGAAGATCTGGGCCAGATGTGTAATCCCACCACTTTGGGAGGCCAAGGCAAGAAGATCGCTTGAGGCCAGGAGTTTGAGACCAGGCTGGGCAACATAGTGAGACCCCATCTCTACAAGAATAACTTAAAAAATTACCCAGTCATGGTAGCACACACCTGTAGTCTCAGCTACTTGGAGGATAAGGTGAGAAGATTGCTTGAATCCCCAAGTTTGAGGCTGCAGTGAGCTATAATTGCACTATTGCACTCCAGCCTGAGTGACAGAGTGAGATTCCTTCTCTAATAAAAAAAAAAAGGAAAAAAAGAAATCTCAACTGCATGAGTATCTATGAGATGCTTAACCCAGCATGTATATCAGCAGTCTATTCTTTGTCATTGCTAAAAAATATTCTATTATATGAAAATATCAAACTTTTCATAACCAATTCTCAATTTCTGAGCTTGACCCTTTTGACATGTCATGTTCTCATCATATTTATTTCTCCTGCAATGTAAAGAGATTCTGAACGTCTCCTACTGCATAAGAAGGTAGAATGAGGCCAGAGGAATTCTGTTTCCCCAGACATCACCAGCATCCCTGTTGAGTCCACCATAGCCTCATGGTATTTTTCAAGGGTAGACAATAATTCCTTAGAGAAGAATTTTGGTCATTTTTTCTTCCTCTTCCATTACAATACTTATCTTTTAGAGCCTCCTAAAAAATAAGTCTGTGCAAGATATAATGGTCATCAGTTGTTCCTGGGCATGGGTCATTCCCTCTGAAGTTCCTTTCATTTGTTCTTTTGTTCAGAATTCTGAGGATTTAAACTCTCTTATAGTGACCATTTATGTTTTGTTTTGTTTTCCTCTTCTATTTAAAGACTGTTTTTGCAAAGGCAGGGAGTGGCAATAGGTGCTAAAGGGAGGGATACACTGTTAGGACTGACTTGAGTAATGGGTTGAAAGAGATTCTATGGCTGAACACAAGTGTTCCATGGTCAAATATTGACATCTGCTTTGGGTGAGGTAAAGATACCTGTGGTATCTGTGTGCAAATTTATCCACTCCTGTTAGAATCAATTCTTTCTTACGTCAGAATCTGAACAATCAGAAAAGTTTCACAAAATTTTTCCCCTTTACTTGAAAAAAAATAATCTCTTGGTTTGAACAAACATTATATATTCAGTATAATTTTAGAGATGCATTTTTCAATTGTTCTAATTTATTGAAATCAATCAATTTTACTTGCTGAATAGATCTCTTGTAAAAGAATGCAAATTGACTATATAAGTGAAAACTGAACTTGAATGTCAAGATTTATTTCTAGCTAAATAATATTTACATTAGTTATTTTAGCTCAACTTCCTAGAGTTCACACCCTATTAATAACATATATCTCAAAATATGTAACATGTAAAAATATTTTCCAAATTCTTTATTTTAATTTCAAGTGACTTCAAACACAAGGAAGCAGAAAAAGGAAAGTTGAAATTAAAACCACAAGACAATATTGCCAGAGACTATTTTAATGCTCCTATACAGCTGACAGACTTGTGGTATTTGAGAGATGCTCTAAGAATTCCTTAAATTATAAACTGCATAAAATTTTATCTACGAATTTGGGAAATCTAATTGACCCTGACAGTAATTGTCTCCGTGGAGGCAAAGGAAGTCAAAACTAAAACCTCAGCCACTTAACCACCCTTTCCACCAAATCCCTTGTTGATTAGTGTGGAAAAATAATGAGACCTGCTCTGTTTCCAAAAGACTGTCTTGCTATTGTCAACACTGCAACGTTTCTCATTTGAGACTCAAATTCATTTCAGCTCCTTACATGCTCTGTGCTATCTGCCTGTATTACCATAAATTATTTACACTAGAAATGTTGAATTGAAAAACAAAGAGCACTGGGTGTTTTTGTGTAAGAGAAATGAATCCTACCCAAAGGAAATAATGGCCTCATTCCACTCTGATGCGCAGCCTTGTATGTTCAGAATCTTTGTCTACGCCCCATGTGGGGGCCATTATATAATTGTAATACAATTGCCACAAATGATTAAACACATTGCTAATCTACACTAAAGCAAAAAGCTTCTAGCTCTCCCATCTCAGAGCATTTAATCAACATCTTCCAGTACTTACTTTTCTTTGTTGTTCTGTTGGACTTGAATTCAACATCTACGCTTTGCTATCATGAGCTGTTTGTGTCCACTGTTTCATAAACACTGCACACCTCAATCCCACCTCCAAATGCATATGCAAATATTTTGTATTAACATCCTAAAAGCCAGTTACTGTGTTAAATGCTTTTCTGTACAATAATTTTCTGAGGTCAATGTTTGTATCCTCATTTGGTCAATAGTAATAGTTTCAATAAAAGGAACAAGAACAATTATCATTTACTGAGAACTTGCTACATGACAGGCTCTGTGTGATGCACTTTACATGCATCATCTCCTTGAAATCTTCCAGTAATCTCATGTGACAGATTCTCATGTAATTCCAATACACAATGAAGTAACCTAGTGGTTATTAATTTTCCAAGGACCATGCAGCTTATAATTAATGGAGCGGAGAGTTAAACACACGTTAGTCTTATTTTAAGTCTAGCTTCCCTTTCTTGTCTACATATCCAGCTCTTACCTATCCTTCAAGACTTGACTTAAATCTCACATCCAACCGTAGAGCTGTCTCTAACATTCTGAGGTGGTGTTAGTTCCGTGACCTACATGGAACTTAAAACTGGTGCTGTGAACGTTATTGTACAATTCCCATCTTTCTGGTTTGCTGCTGTTATTCATGTTCTGTTCTTATATCACCGATATGACAAAAGTGGCATATTGGTGCTTTCTCTTCCCTCCCTGTGCCTAGCTCAATGTTGAGCATATTATATAATAGGTGCTTTCTATCTATTAGTGGATTTTTTTTCAGTCAAGTAAGCCACGTGGAGATGGAAGAAGCGTTTAGTTAAGTGCAGAGGAGGCTGGTTCAAATTGCATTCTGAGTATGTCTATTTTGGCATGTACCAAAAGAATAGCCCTTCTCACTGTTTTGCCCTTTCCATCAGAGAATTAAAATACATAGCCATTTATCCTGATTGCCAATGCATTCTCCACTTCATTGCCTTTTTAAATCCTTTTAATAAGCACACGTTGAGGTAGAAAATATTGGCAACCTCATCAAGTTATTGTTGCAACTGGGAAAAAAATCCCCTCCTAACAAAATACCAACTGTTCAGTTTCCCTCTTTAGGCATTTTCCTTTCCTGTTCCAGAAAATATACACGATGTACACGATGTACACTGTGGGTTGTTCTTAGTTACCTTTTCCTTTCTTTTTTTTTTTTTTTTTGAGTATAGAGCACAGTGGGATCCAATTTTATATAACATTATTTCGATAGATATACAAAATAGTGAATAATAGCTAGTAAAAAGGATGAAATGATAACTATGACCATGAAACTTTTATATAATTTTAGGTGATATTCAGAATATATTTTAAAAATAAGGACTCTAAAACAGGGTGAGATTGCTTAACTTTCCTAAAGCAGTACCCATGGCTAAGGGAGGGTGGCATCTGTATTCGACTCTGTGTCTCTCAGACACCTAAGCCCGTGACGGATTCACAGTAAACGAAGGCATACCTGAACCTTTATTGTGGCCAAACAGCCTTTTCCCACTTGGCTTCAGCGAAGCCTTTCTTGCTTTTTTGTCATAGTGCTTACTCAAGAAGAAGAACAATAAATTGCGTGACTCTCTCTGCCGTTTTAGAGAGGAGAAAAGATCAATATTCCTTCTCGTTTTTTCTAAATTTTAAATCACAAGGCCATCATGCTCATTCATTCTCTTCTACATTTCTACTCTGAATCAGGTCTAGAAAATAAAGCAATTATTTCTGAAGATCATTAACCGTGCTTTCTCTTTCTTCTTCCTACACCTTTAGTCCTTAACTACAACTACTATGGAAACCAATGAAAATATCGTACATTTATTTTAAAACTAGAAGCGCATTATTTTAATAACTAGAAGCGCATTAACAGTTCATTAACTATTTTTGGTATCAAAGTTGAAGAAATTGGTTATCGTATTCAAATAAAAGTATTCCCTTGGGAGGTCAGGAGAGCAACCCTTATGATCCAAAATTACAAAAATCGATGTACTTGATATTTTGGTATATATCTTGCCTATTATGGGCAGTTATTTCCCCAACAGTATCAGTGTTATGTAATTGATCTTTTTAAAGACAGAAGGGGTTTCACATGCGCTTCACTTGACAAGGAGCTTTTTCCGTATCTACTAGAACCTCAAAGCATTTGTTATCTACAAAATGAATCTCACTGTGGTCTGTTCGTCTGTCACGGAGTCTGCTACTACACTGGGTCCGTGCCACCATCATCTCTTGTCTAGGGAACACAGTAGCCTGGGTAGTCATAGTAGTTTTACAGAGTTTTCTTCTCCATTCAGCAGCCAGAGCGATCCTTTTACAGTAAATGTCAGATGAAGTTTAATGTTCAATTCAAACTTGTCCCTTGGCTCCCTGATTTCATTCATAGAACAGCTCACATCCACATAATGGCCCATTAAATCCTCACGATCTGTCCCTTCAGTCCCTCTCTGTTCTCAACTCCTCCTATTCTCTCCTTCTTTTACTCTCCTCCGAGAGATAGGCTTCTTCACTATTCACCAATTATGTTAGACTTGCTTCTGCCTCAGGGCTTTTGCACTGTTTCTTTGCATAGAATGTGTTTCCTCCTGACATCCACATGGCTAACTCCATGACTCCTTTAAGTTTCTGTTCGGATAACACCTTCTCAGAAGGCTTATCATAACTACCCTATTTAAAACTGCAACACCCATAACACTCCTGATCTTCCTTATCATGTTCTACTGTTTCTGCCATAACACTTATCACTTTTATATAACATGTACTTATCATAAATTGCTTGTTAGACTGTCATTTCTGGGAGATAAAAGAACTTTGCCATCTGTGTCCACTGATGTATCTTGAACATTTAGGTAAATGCCTTGTACTGGGTATTTACTGATTGAATGGATGAGTGAGTTAAGAAGAAATAACCTGGTGGATCTTTATGAACTTATTTAAGGTGGCCTGATTTATAACATGGGCCAGATCACGTGCATAAGTACACTTCAGAGAGACCAGAGAGACAGGCAGTTATCTTAGAGAAGAGCCATATGCTTTGGCATCAACCCAAGCCACTTTAAACATAGACTACTCTAGGTTCTAGATGCATAACTTCAGATATTTTATTATGTGCACTTAAAAAAATTAATGATTATTAAATAAGTAGGAGACATATTCATTAAAAGTTATCATCAATTATTCTATGTCAGAGAAATCAAATAGTTATTTAGTAAATGATATTTACCATTCTATCTATAAAATATCTATAATATAAAAGTGCTTATTTACTAATAGTAAAGAATTAAATTTTATTTTATTTTATTTTATTTATTTATTTTTTGAGACAGAGTCTTACTCTGTTGCCCGGGCTAGAGTGCCGTGGCATAAGCCTAGCTCACAGCAACCTCGAACTCCTGGGCTCAAGCGATCCTCCTGCCTCAGCCTCCTGAGTAGCTGGGACTACAGGCGTGCGCCACCATGCCTGGTTAATTTTTTCTATATATTTTTAGTTGTCCAGCTAATTTCTTTCTATTTTTAGTAGAGAAGGGGTCTTGCTCTTGCTCAGGTTGGTCTCGAACTCCTGACCTTGAGCGATCCTCCCGCCTTGGCCTCCCAGAGTGCTAGGATTACAGGTGTGAGCCACCGTGCCCAGCCAAGAATTATATTTTATAATGCTAACTAAATAATGGCCTTTAGGGCTGCAGTCCCCAACTCCTGGGCTGTGGACATGTACCAGTCTGTGGCCCCTGAGGAACTAGGCTACACAGCAGGAGGTGAGTGGCAGGCAAGAGAGTGAAGCTTCATCCGTATTTACAGCTGATCTCCATGACTTGCATCATCACTGCATAATCCCTGCCTCCTGTCAGATCAGCAGAGGCATCAGATTCTCATAGGAGCATGAACCCTACCATAAACTGTGCATGCAGGGGATCTAGGTTGTGCCTTCCGTGTGAGAATCTAATGCCTGATGATCTGAGGTGGAGCTGAGGCAGTGATGCTAGCGCTGGGGAGCAGCTGCAAATACTGATCATCATTAGCAGAGAGGTTTGACTGCGCAATAAATGTAATGTACTTGAATCATCCTGAAACCATCCCCCCACCGTGGTATGAGAAAAATTGTCTTCCATGAAACTTGTTCCTGGTGCTAAAAATGTTGGGGACTGCTGCTTTAGGGTACCAATATATCCATAATGTAATTACCATACCCTGGCTTGATTTTTTTATATGGCATCTTGCTGCTGGACAGATGGTAGGGAACAAAACAACTGTCTTCGGTTGAGATTCTTGATAAAGTTTATAGTCTTTAAACCTGGAAAAACTCCAAGTCATGCTAGCATCTGCCTTTAGACAAAATATGGCTATGGGATTCATTGCATCACACGCTTAGCTTTATTTTCCAACAAGCAAAATATTGCCTTTGTATGGCATTTGGTTAATTATAATGTAATCTCAGGTAGTTATAAAACCTGTAAAATATGCAGCTGCCATTTCTCTTTTGATTATGACTTCAAATTAGTTACTTCAAACTCTTCAGTTCTTTTAAACTATGCAGGAAAGATAAAAGCAGATGGAATTGCAATAACAACAGCAAGAGCAATAACAGAAGAGCAGAAGTAGCAACCATAATGCAGGAGCAAGATAAAAGTTGAAATGACAAAAGATAAGGGCATGAATCCCTAAACCCCTTTCTTTTCTTCTCTCAAGTAACACGAATGGAAGGCTTCTTACTGAGAGTTTTTGGGCATCTCATTGTTGATAGGGGCCTGCTAAAGAGAGTAATGTACTCCTACTTGAGAAACCATTCCATCTATCTCTCGTGCTTTGCTGATGTTCTATCTCCTGAACAACCAAAGACGTGAGGACATCCTTACATCTGCGTTTTTTTGTAAGATAGAAGAAAATCTTATAGTATACAAAAGAGAAGATATGAAAGCATAAACAGGGCAATTTACTTGATGGTCCAAAAATACAGTCACAACGTGGAAATACTTTACAGTAGACTGGAATATGTGGTACCCACAGGGCCTGATGCGAGCAAATGTTCTCCAGAGGAACTCACTTTCAACCTAGGCCATGAAGATCTTGCATAAATAATTTCAAGGGAATACATGTGGTTCATAATGAAAAATAACCAAGCACACAGGGACAAGATACCACAATTAAGAAACTATCAAAATAACTATATTAGTATTCTAATATTCCTGTAACTAATTGCCACAAGCTTAGTGATTTAAAGCAGCACACATTTATCATCTTATAATTGTGGAAGTCAAGATTCTGAAAATAAAGAGGTTAGCAGGGCTGTGCTCCTTCAGGAGTCTCTAGTGGAGAATCTGTTTTCTTGTCTTTTCCATCTTAGATGCTGGCTAAATTCATCAGATCATGACCCCTCTCTCCCTTGGGTCTCTAATCCATTTTCATACCATCTCTTCTGACCCTGACACTCCTGCCTTGCTGTTAAAAAGACCCTTGAGATCACATTGGGCCCACCTATATAGTACAGGATAATCTCTCCATATCAAATCCTTAATTTAATTGCACTTGTAAAGTTCCTTTATCATATATGTAAGGTAACATACACAAAGGTTTCAGGTAGTAGAACATGGATATTTTGGGGGAGACATTACCCCAACAACACAGGGAGATAACAAACTCTCAAAGACTTTATATATCAGAACTATTAAAATATCATAAAATAATTATGCTTTTTTTATGTTTAAAGAAAGAGAAAACAGATTGGAAAAATGTGCATGTAGAACAAGAAACTATAAAAATGACTCAGTATATTTTAAAAAGTATACAATGAAGGGAACCCAAAAGGTTAAATCAAAAAAAAAAAAAGCAGGAGAAAATAGCAAGATGGTGGATTAGAAGCAGTCTGCACAACATTGCTCTCATAGAGAGGATCAAAAATGATGAATAGATTCCCACTTTTGGACGGATCGTCTGAGTGAGAACACTGGGAGTCCGTGGAAAGGAGGCAGGAGTGAAGTGAAGGAGACAGAAGTGGGAGCTGATCAGCAGGACTAGAGGTAATTAGGGAAGCTAGCCACAGGTGGAAAAGGGGAAGAGATGTAAATCCCAAACTCCATGCTTCCCCTGAGGATACTGCCCCTGGAGCCGGGAGGACCCCTGCACTGCAGCAGGCCTCAGGAGTGACACAGACACCTGACTGGAGGCTGTGTAGCTGTGTTACCTGGGAAAGAGGGGACGATTGTGTAATGAGCACTGAGCACTGTGGCTGGAGCCATTGTAACATCCCACCCTCAGGACGCTACTTTTGCCCAGGGGTCAGACCTGTGACTGCAGCCTGCCCATTGCCCCTATCAGGGGAGAGCGGGAAATGCTGGTGCTCACATTCACCCCATGGGCAGGTGATGTGCACTTTCCTCCCAGCCCCCCTGCCCTGCTGCCAGAGGCCCTAGGGAGCAGGAGACTAAGGGTGCAGCACCTGCATGGCCTCTCCACACTGGGGGCCACTCTATCCCATGCCCCATGGGCCTGTGGGGCCACTACTCTCTGAACACCTGCTATGCACTGTGCCACACCCTGTGTGGACCTTGCCTAGCTCACACACCTGGCATCCTGGCTGTCTAGTCCTACATGCATGTGCAACCTGCCCAGCAGACCTCTTCTATCCCCCGTGCACACGCTATCCTGCTGGCAGCTCCACCTCATGTGCACACCCAGCACCAGGGGCCAGCCCTGCTACAGAGGCCTAGTGACAAACACAGGGGAAAAGGAGAGATGCAGCAGAGCAGAAGCATTAAAGACTCACAGTGCATCTGCCCCACCCCTGCATGTTCTTTGCATGTCTCCTCACTTTTTATTGAAAACTGTGTATTGTAACAACTTTGGTGGATGCACATCTGCTACAGGAGGAGTTATTGTTGTTATTTGCTTGGTCACTTGTTTACTTCTTTAGTAACATGGCTGAACTAACCCTGTGAATTTATTACCTTGTAGTGTGTAGTATCTGCTGTCTCTGCTTAGATGTTTTTCCTTTTCTTAATCTTTTAGCTTGGCTGCTTGCCAGTAAGCACTAATCAGTATAAGCCACTTAGTGGTCAAAAGTTAAGCCACCTTAGCCAATAAGATCTTTAACTTGTATTGTTGGATAAGTATGTAGCTTGCAGGCTACTATCAGTGGTTAAAGTATTTGCATTTTTTTAATGTGCATTCAGCTTTGGACAATAACTTGGAGGTTATTTCTCTGATTCCTTTTGAGAGGGCACAGCATTAGGCATAGATATTCTCCCAGATTGCCAGCAGTGGGTAAAATTTATTTTTAAACATAGCTTCCAAGGGTCACACTTGTGTCAGAGTAGCTTGTTACTCAGTGTTTGGTCACAAGTTGAATTTAAGCCATTTATGGCATTGAAGTATGTGTCCTATTGATGGGTCTGTGTGTGGCTTGGAGAATATTTTCAATTCTGTCCCATGCCGTGTTCTGATTGGTCCTGATTTAGTGCATCCCAGAGCATGTTCACAGCCTTCCTGAGTCCCCGGTTTGCCTGTGGTTCTGGGAGCACTCTTTTAGGATATAGTTTTTCCCTGGTTTTTACTATTAAACTTCTGACTATTCCCCTATTTTTGCCTCATGCTTTGTGTCAAGGAACATCAAAGGCTTCCTTTGATTACTCTCCACTAAGATATCCATTGTTTACAGTAATTCTTTTAGGCATGGATTTCTCCATGTTCTTTTATAATAATAATAATCATAACAATAATAATAATAAATGCCTTCAGGCCGAGCTGCTGAGCTTCATGAATGGGAGCTGGGAGGGGACAGGACCAAAGGTAAAAGTCCTGTGTTCTTGGCTGCACCAATCTGCAAAGGAGTTTTCATCATGAGAAGCTAGAAGGGGGAAGAAACACAGTAGGTCATGACCCAAATACTATAGACTCTCTCTGTTCTCACTGGGAACTAGTAGATTTTTCTTGTGAATGTTTCTTCAATTGCCATGTGCTCTTAGACAATTTCCAGACTGTACATAATTATTTCTTATGGTTTTAAAGAAATAAAATTTTTATTTTGCTGAGAAGAGTGTCCTCCAAGCTTCTGACTTAGCCATTCTGGAAGTCCTGCCTCCTATGTAAGTCTTTGCATTTGCAAGTCATGGGTAGAAATGTGTTTATAGAATATATGCACTCACGTACATTTACAATTGAATAGAAAGGATCTGGCAACCTAAGAACATTAATGTTAGCAAAATAGAAAATTGAGTATAGTTGGCTAAATGCACACTGGTTTTTCATTTGTCAGGTATTTCTACTGATACAGTTCTGTCACTCTCCTGTTTTATATACCTTATTGAGCTCCTGCCAGTCAAAATATTAAGCACTTAAATGTTATTCTAGGTCCTTCCTACTCTATTTCCAAGTTTTTTGTCTGATGTGTTATTAAAGTCTCCTATCTTCCCGTTAAAATTCTACTTATTATTCAAAGCCCATTTGAAGCACTATCTTTATCATGATTCATTTCCTGATCACACCTCTGTATTCTACCTTCCTTTTTCGTATAACTTTATGGGGTATATGGTTCAGTTAACATGATTTTTTTCTGCTACATTATGAGCAATTCAAGGACAGAGAGTATGTCTTATTCTTTTTATTTTTTTTTCTTAGTGTTCTACAAAGTAATTGACACATAGTTGGAACTCAATGGAAATTAGCCACTCTTTAATAAATATATTCCATTATAATATCTGGCAGCAGAAATCTTTTGTTTAAGGCTGTGGCTATGTATAATCAACATTAAGTGTAAATGGGACTACGTAATCCACGGGACTCAGTGGAAGTACATGGCCTTGAACACTTGGTCTTATAGGCACAAAGTATATGAAATTGAGAGTATAAAAAAAATAAGTTGAATTTCAGACTCACAGAAAAGCAATGGCTTTGGGAACTAATGTTTTATGAGGCTTTGCTTTGCTCTAAGTAGTATGCTAAGCACTTTGCATATTTTACTTATCTAGTAATATTTTTTTATAATTACCCTGAGATTTATTTATTATTTACATGTTACAGAATGAAAATTTAAGGCATTGAATTGTTAAGTGACTTGCCCAATGTTACAAAACCAGTAGTTAGTGGAGCCAGGACTCAAATTCAGGCCTGATCCAAAGGTTGGCATTCCTGAATTTTGATTTCTGTCACTGTAATAAAACCATTTTGAATTAATAATCCTGTAAGTGGCAGTGATTTTTAACTTCTGTTTTCTCTGTTTGGGGTCATCTTAAAAACCAGTGGTATGTTGGACTGACTGGATCCCTCTGTCTTAGTAGATATTGTCACATATGCCTAGATAGGGGTGTGACTTGTAACACCTAATAGCTGTAAGGAGGACCAGAAAGCCTGCCCGGCATTTCCTGCAGAAATAGCCTTTCAGATGTCTTCTTGGTGGGGGACAGAGGGCGTTGCCAAATAGCTAATAGGCAGACCTGTCTTTGAAGAACAGCGCTAGATAATGATCTCAAAGCAGAAACCATTTATCCATAGTTTCATAGTAAGTGCAGCATGTTATCTTTGTAAATTTTCTTCTTCCTTCCCTCCACAATAACAGATAGATAGTAGCTATTTGTATAATACCTTCTTTTAGTGTATTATACCTTAATTATACCAGATGCTCTGAAAAATCACAGAGTTATACAAGTGGCAAAGTATACATAAACACATTACAAAGATTCCTTGTGTAATTGAATATTACCCTATTTGTTTTAGGCAAATAACTAGAATCCAGACTAATGGGCCATTGATTTGGAATCAATATTGTCTATTTCTTAGCAGGAGATATCACATATGCAATACATCATTATGCTCTTTAAAGACATATTTCTAGAACAGGGATGTATTCTGTAAATGAACTTTATGGTAGAATTTATACAGCATAGTTTTACATACATTTGGTTGCTTGGAAAAGAGCCAAGTGATCCATCTGACTACTGGGGTTCTTCCTAAGACTTCTCAAGGGAAAGTCCTTTAATATGTGGATTCCTGTTATTCCCATGACCAGTAAATCAGGCCATACCACTGCAGGCATCAGAGTTTAAACAGCATGGGCCTTGGAACCAGACAAAGCTAAACTGGAACCTTATCTTCACCTAGTGCTAACAGCATGACATTGGATAGGTTACTAACGTCCTCTAGACTTTAGTGTCCTCATTTTTAAAATGGGAATAGTAACATCTAGCTCCTCGGCTTGTTGCAGGGGTTAAGTGAAATGATTAATGTTTAAAAATAGATAAATAAACAGTCTCTAGTTAAGAAGCTATCTAAAGTGCTGTGTTGAGAAGCATTCCGAAACAACTCTTGGGTTCAGCACAGGAAAGAATCCTGATGGGTTGGTTATATTTCTAAGGGCATAGCATCAGGAATGATAATGCAATTTACAGTCTCATATTTTCACTTCCAAATCTTACAATGTCATTGTAATTGGTTTCTCCAAACTCAGGATGGAGAGGGAAAAAATAAACAAAAGAACATAGTTCTATTGACATAGGATGGTTCTATTTTAAAGAGGTTAAATTTTGAAAATTGTAAAATTATGGTCAAAGCAATTTAAATTTAATGCCAGCAAGAGATTTCTGACGATGCTTGTGGGGAAAATATCCCAAGCAAAGTTTGGAATTATTGAGGAATTTTAAGAGTAAGCTAACAAATATTGATCCACGTCTCTAGAGTCTAAAGGAAATTAATCTGGGACTAAGATTAAGTGTCAGAAGGGTGAATTCCCTTCTGCAGTCTCTAGAGGAAAATTCATTTTCTTGCCATTTATAGTTTCTGGAGGCTGCTTGTTTTCCTTGGTTCGTGGCTGAATTACCCCATCTTCTAAGCCAGCAAATCAGACCAAGTTTTCCTTAAGATGCTCTCCCTCCTTTCATAATCACTCTTCCACTTTTGAGGGCTCTTATGAGTCCCTTGGGCCCACTCATATAGTACAGGATAATTTCTCTATTTTAAGGTTCGCAGATTGGCAACCTCAATTCTATCTGCAACCTTAACTTCTCTTTGCCATGTAACAACATTTTTGCAGGTTCTAGAGATTAGAATATAGACATCTTTGGGGGCAGTTCTTCTGCCTTCCACGCCATGTAATTTTAATGTGTAGCCAGGGACAGAAGCCAGTATAAAGCATTGTCTTTGTTCTTAAATTGGACTCAGAGAAACATAATTAAAATGATCTTGTGGCATTAGGAGAAAGGTAGAAGAACATTTACACTTGTCATATATTGCTCACCTTAATAATACATGTGCACTTCCTCTTGCCCAGGGAAATAAAATCCCTTCTTTAATTGCATCTCCTTTTTACTATGTTCTCTCTAGGTTCCTGTGAGATATATAGGATATAATACAAACAAAGGCAAAAAGGTCCTATATAAGGAAAATGGGTGGTGATGGGAGAACCTGCAAATACCGATTTGGTATTTGTGAATTATTCACACACTGTGAGTTGAACTTTTCCATTTTATTCTTTTAGGTTATGATTGTCACCCTTTGCTATGCCTTTGGCCACTGCCTCCTTTGAGATAGTTGATAAATCTTTTAAATGTCAATACCCTGGGCATAGAAAACCTCATTGTAACACCTAAGCTTTAAAGTGATAATCCAAAGGTAAAGGTGATACTAAAAGAGTAATGAATTCCCTTGTTATTAATGCAGAACATATTACAATTATAATGCTAATATAGTTGTTCTGTGTAGTCTTATCCTTCAGAATTCAAAATAACAGGATATGACAGTTAAATGTGATAGGAGAGAGGAAGAGTTACACTATAATGAAAGCAATCAATGATTCAGATTTGTATATTTGCATGCAAAAAATTAGTGAGTAAAAATGTAGGGTGGGCAAAAAGGAAGAGACTATTTCAAACTTCCAAATACAGGGAACTAAAATTATTTAGATAAAAAGTGAAATATGTGATATCTCATAATTAGTTTATTTAATTTCTTCTTTCTGATTCTCATTTTACATTCAAGTATAACTTTCTGGAAGCCCAAACAATGGGCCCATAGATAATTAGTATGCTATATGTGAACAAAGAAGGCTTACAGAGAAACACCCAAAGAAAACAGATTTTCATAATAATCTCTAGCTTAGAAATTACTTTATTCAGGGATCCCTTCCTTGCCTTCCAAGTCTGGGGTAATTGATCCTCATATATAATTCTGTCAGAGTTTTTACTATCCTGTCAAAGCCTTTATCATACTAATCTGTAATTGTCTTTTTATTAATTTGCATTTCCACCAAATGTTAAAACATATAAGTATATAAATCTCAATATATCTATTGTGTTTGGCACATAGAGATCAATTCATTAAAATTTGAATGAACAAATACACACATTTATATTCCAAAGTGACTTGACTGAAGTCACAAATAAAATAAAACACAAATTGCAAGTTTAGTTTGACAATGCTAAAAAATATTATCTTTTTTAAATTCAAAATACTGTCAAGGGTTTATTTTGATGGCTGGAAAAATAAACACCAGTAAGGTCAGATCCTGGCTCTTCAGGTGCTCACAGTTTCAGGCAAGAAACAGATAAATAAACAGGAAGATACAATATGCTCTGGTAAGTATGGAAGAGACGAGCACAGCATGTTCTGATTAGAAAAAGGAAGGTGCCCAACATATTTTACAGCAGTAAAGAAGTACTTCAAGACAGACCTCCTGGAAAAGGTGACTTTAAAACTGAATCCTAAAGTGCAGTTGGAGTTAGCCATGTGATGGATTGAAGAAGTATACTGCAGACAAAGGAAGCAGCACTGGATGAGGAGGAAGAATGGATTGGATAGGGAACACAGATAGGAGGTAGGATAAAAAGCAGCTGTCCTGGAAGTTATTGAGTTTAACTGAGCTGTCCTAGCAGGACGCCAAGCCAAGCACTGTTTCTAGTGCCAGGGGATTAGTCATACTGTACCTGTGTGTATTGCAGTTACATAGCATCCATTATGATGTAGATATTCCTCTGTCCTATCACACTTAGCAGCCATAACATACTATTGTGTATCTTGAAAGATAAGGCTACTCAGAACAACTATATTTGCACCACAGTAAGGTCTGCCTGCATTAAAATTTCACTGAAGTGGTAGCATGTTAAAATAGTTTAAATGTTTCTCTCAAAGTGTGGACTCCCAGAGCAACCCAACAACATCACCTAAGAACTTGCTAAGAGTGAAATTCCTTGTGACCCGTCCCAGACCTACTGAACCAAAAACTCTGGGGTGGGGCCCAGCAATCTTCTTTTTAATATGTCCTGCAGGTGATTTCTGTACATGCTCATGTTTGAAAACCACAGTGTTAAATGAACACAGCTTTGCAGGAAAACTTGCTAATTTGTTGTTATTGATGCTGTTGTTATTGGTGGCAGTAGTGGTGGTGGAGGTGGTATGTACAATGTTATAAAAAGCCTCTGTTTTGGTAAATCTGTTTGTATTTTGGACATCATGATGTTTATAGATTTTTTTTTCCCCTACATGCCTTAGAGGAATTATGGTCTTCTCCCCATATTACCTTAATCTCATTAGAATCACAGAACAACTCTGAGAAGGCGAATGTCTCACAGCTTCTAGGACTAGAGGCAATTGCTCCATTCCAGCATGAGACAGATGGTTCAAGTTAAGACATTAGTGTGGAATTTCCACAGAACTTGTGAGATTTTCTTCCATTATGACTCTGCGGTTTTAGTAGGCAGGGGGCAAAACCAATTTTTATCTAGTTTAAGTTCACTGGAGATTTATTTTGCTTGCTAATACATTTTATATTTTAATTATCAATTTGGTTGATAGGTACTTCAATTATCCAGCTGGTAGTCAGAACTTCCTTTGACTTCTTACACTACTACTTAAAGTTTAGTTTTGCAGTACCTGTCATTGTCTCCAAAATTCTGTAGATGTGTAAGAAAATATTTCTCTTTTCTTCTGCTCTTATTCTGCTTAGAAGAATTAATCAGAGGCAACCTTGCTTTTTCATAAAGTATCCTACAAATTGTGTAGACAGTGCTGCCATTGGTGTACATGATTTTGAAAGTTTGTAGTGGGTAAAATTTTATACTTCTAAGACAGTATAATTGGGATCTCAGCTAGCACAAGTGTACACACTGAAACAGGGTCAGAGAGAAAATTCCCTTCATCCTAGCAGGAAAAGCCATGCTGTGGAAAATTTCACTGAATAAACAAGTTAACCAGAAAGCTCTTTTGAACATATCCTTCACCTTCCAACCACTGTGGTTAAATGTAGCTCTACAGTGCTTCCTATTTCACACAACCAGACAGTTGGAAAGAATTTCAAGACTGTCCCAATCTCCTAATTCTTATTAAGAGTTGCCTAGTACCATCTTGTTAGGATATTGTCTAACATGTTATAATGGTATGCTTACAATGATTCCAAATTATTTCTTTTCAAAGTACATTCCTCAGAACACTACTTCTCTGTTGGTGTACAGGGAGGAGAGAAATGGGAGAGCCCAGAGGTCAAATAAATTTTATTAATGCACCATACTACAGATCACTCTGGGAGATATATAAGGCACATTAACATATTAAAGACTTTAATAAATTCTGAAATTTGCTTAATAATAGTGTTCTACACTTTTTTGAATGAGTCCTTTAATTTTAAAAGTAACTGCTATAAGCATATTTTAAAAATACTCTTCTAAAAGGTTTTTCATTACAGTTGATGGTTTCTTCATGGTTATTCATAGAAAAGCCATTAAAAATTCAGGCCTAAAAGATTAATTGGATGAGGAGGTTTATTAAACAGAATAAATATTTTGCTTTTCTCCTCTATATTCTAAAAATATTTTGATATAAAATACCCTGCCCATACCAAAGAATAATTAATCCTATTCCTATATTTATTGATATCTATTTCCTAATTACAGTCTATCGTATTAATATGCCTTCAGTGTGGAAGACAGGATCATGCTTTTTTCTAAATAGTAGAAACATTTGTGAGAGATTTTATTGCTATGAGATTATGCTATCTTTCAAAAAAATTTTGAGTCATAATACTTATACCACTTATAAAAGAGGAGCATGTCAAGGGCATGACAAAGAACATTGGTAATTTGTCAAACAACATTTATTATCTATTATGCTCCAAGAACTTCATGTCCCCTGGGAATACAGTTGTTCTTGCTCTCATGGGTCTTACAATAAAGCTCTTATTAAATAAAGCTATAGTGCTTAGAGTTGGCTAGCTCAGAATCCCCTTTATTTAATCTAATTTTTAAAATTGATAATGACAATTGTATTTATTTATCATTTGCTTTTGAGTCAGAACGTGTTTGATAATTCCCATAACAATCTTGTGGGATAAGTATTCTTATTCTACTTTATAACCATAGAAACTAAAGAGGCAATACAAATTATTTATAATGTTACATCTAGTAATAACTACTATTAACATTTTGGTATATATTAATAATTTCCATTTATTTTTCTATGCATCTATACTTATACACACTATACATACATATACATACATACATGGCTGAGTTGTTTTTCTGTTTTTAAAACATTTTTAGTGAGTTTATACAGTTACAGTTGCTTTGCTGCTTTAAATCAGTTTAGAATAATGTTCCATTATGTCTAATGAGAGTCAATTGTTTGTATTTCTTCCCAACTCTAAATTTGATAGATTGAAATTGTTCATGGGGTGGGAATACTTACTTATGCCCTAGAAATGGGTGTGTGCTACAAATCATGACTTTTTTTTCAGAGAGCTGGTTACTAAACACTTATGAACCCACTGTATTTCCTCATATCATCAAATATCCTATGACATTCATACTTTCTTTTCTTGTCATAGATTATGGGAGGTAATGATGTTAGCATGTGTTCAGAGTGAGGGCGAATAAGAAGGGAATTTTAGTATTTTTTATGGGAGGAAAATAAACTGGGCAGAAATCATAAAATATTGCAGTGAAAGAGGAATATAAAATAAATGAGATTTATTACACTGGGTGCCCATAAATTCTTGTAAAATTTTACTTTTAACTTAATTTATATATATTTAAAATAAAACAGTTTTCAAAGTAATAGTAAGAGACGATTTACTGAGGACTAAGCATGTTTAATTATGGAAATGTTAGCTTTCAACAAACTCATCACGATATTGGATTCAAAACTTAACATGCCTTGAGGTGTCCGCATCTCTAAAAAAGTATTTTAAAATGAGCCAGGCATGGTGGTGGTACCAGTCTAGGCCCACCTACTGGGGAGGCTGAGGCAAAAGAATCCCTTGAGCCCAGGAGTTTGTGGCTACAGTGAGCTATGATCGTGCCACTGCGCTCCAGGCTGGGTGACAGAGTGAAACTCCATCTATAAAAGAAAAAAGGAAAAAAAAAAATAAAATAAATTAGAACAGAATCATTAATAATATTGTTTAAATTTTGAAACAATCCCTATTACCTTGTAAAAGTTATTTATATACTACATACAAAGGACTTTATAGATAATCAATATACACATAAACATCTTGCATAAAATGTGTTATTTTTAGCTAGGCTTGTTCCAACAAATTGCCTGTTGGTTTCATAAGAGTGACAAAGTCTGTCAAGTTTTTAGAGTCAAGATAAGCTATTATCTTCTTTATATTGTCCTACTAACTATGCAGGGGAGTCTCCTTGAAAACTACAGAGAGATGAAAATGCTATTTCATTATACACATATCTTTGATTATTCATGACTGTCATCTGACAAATATTTATAGAGAATTTACAATATGCTTGCCGTGATTCTGGGTTCTAAGCTTATATCAATGAATAAAAGAGACCAAACACTCTGGACTTGTGGAGATTATATTCTGATGGAGAGGAAAAAGACAATAAACAAAATAAACAAGTAAATTATTTATAGAAGTTGAATATTTCATTTTTCATATCCTTAGCAAATAACTGCATCTCTTCTGCGAAGTACTTTTCCTTGCCTTTTGCTCATATTCAATATTGTTCATTGAATACATTCTTTATTTATTGATGTAGGAACATTTCGTCTGTTAAATGCATTATGTTTTTTACTTGTAACCTTATTTGCCCATTGATCTTATTTATGACATTTTAAATTTCAGAATTGTTACACTTAATATAATTAAATTGATTACATTTTCCTCTTATTGTTTATGTTCATTGGAAAATGTTAGGAAGTTCTTTCTCACCCAAAATAATTACATACCATTTACTTTTCATTTATTCTAGCATTTTTTTTTTTGTTTCAGTATTTAACTTTACATTTAGAAGTGTATTTGAACTATAGTAGGAGAGGAGGAAATAAAATATACCTAGCAAATGGATAAGCAAATTTTACTTTGTTCTTTATAGTTTGTGACAATGTGATTAGGTCTTTCCGATGGAACATGGGTAAAAGTGGTATGAGCCATTTTTGATCCCATGCTTTTAAGATGGTTTTCTACTTTCCCTGGAGGGTGCTGTGATAACGATAGTCTATGGAATATTGATGCTACAAAATTGAAGGTTTATTGGTGCTTGAATCATTGCATGGATCAGAGTGCTTCATAAGAAGGACTTTAGGCTTCCCATACCTCTTTACCACATTATGAAAGAAATATTTTATTCTTGTTTACCTAGAGTTGTTTTAATCTGTAATGAGTGTTAAAGTTTTTCAAATGTCTTATTAGCATCTATCAAGATGATGACATATTTTGCTTGACTTCGCATGATCTTAGTAATTGCATAATGTTGAGCTATCTTTGCATTTTTGGAATGATTGGTATATGCTCTCAAAATAAATTAAAAATGAATGATTCCATTTTTATTTTGATATCCTACTGCATTTTAAAAAAGACTTTATCTGTAAATTTAGCATCCATATTCAGACAAAGAATGGTCTGATGTCCTACATGTGACTGTGTATGTGTATATGTGTGTAGGTGTGTTCTATCTGCCAGTTTCATTATCTAGCTTAAGATAGTTTTGCTAGATTAATTTTAAAACTTTCCATTTTATTATTTTTCTGCTATTTATTTTGATTACAAAACCAATTGACTCAAATCTTAGTGGCTCAAAATCTCAACATTCATTTATTATATCTCATGGTTTCTGTGGGTTAGTAAATATGAAAAAGCTGTCTGGTTAGTTTTGAGTACATTCCCCTCATGTGTTTGCCATCAGAGAGCAGCTAGAACTGGAATAGGGAGGGGCTGTAGCAGGTGGTGACAGCTGGCCAGTCCCCACTCCTCATGGAGTCTCAGAGTCTCTCCATGTATTTTTCCCTTATGGGTACTCAAAGTATCTGAATTTCCTACATGATGGTTCAAAGCTCCAAGGGGTCTGGAGAGACAGACAGATCATTTGGAAGCTGTATGGTCCTTTCTAACCTA
Organism: Eulemur rufifrons; assembly: GCF_041146395.1. Classification (NCBI taxonomy): domain Eukaryota; kingdom Metazoa; phylum Chordata; class Mammalia; order Primates; family Lemuridae; genus Eulemur; species Eulemur rufifrons. Next base: position 22,168,110 of record NC_090992.1, read on the forward strand.
GCCTCGGATGTCATGTCTTAATATAACTAAATGGTTGGAATTGGAATATTCCTAACACCAAAAAAATAATAAAAGCTTAAGGTGATGGATACCCCGATTACCCTGATTTGATTATTATACAGTGTATGTTTGTATCAAAATATTACATGTACCCTATAAATATACACAACTATTATGTACCCATAATAATTAAAAATAAAAATTAATTGACAAAAAATTAAATTTTTAATCTTCCTATACTTTCTCTATGACAATTAAATATGGTTTATTTGAAATAATTTTTCATAAAAATCTTTTGAGCCAATTAGTCCTAAGGTTGTTAATATTGTCTGAATTTGATGAACAGTAGATTAATAATTAAGTCTTAGTTGTCTTCCTTTGGCAGTTCTCTCACAGCTTCATGGATATTATTTATATCTTAGTAAGGTTGTAAACTTCTAGTGCTGTTTCTTTTATATTTCCTTCCTAACTTAATTCCCAATGTATAGTTGTTGCCCTATAAATGTATGTATGTAGACAAATAGCTTAGTTTAATAAAAACTGTATTTTATCAAGCAAAAGGTAAGACAACATTATCAACTGAGAGGAAAAAAATGGTGTTCTGGAGTTTTAAACTTGGTTCAGCTGTTACCTGGTTGGGCTTAGATATATTTTAGGATGTATGAGGTTGAAGGTGAGAGCAAACCAAACCAAATGTGCTTTAACTGGGTAGAGAGGAGAACCATTGTCTCTAATAAGAGGAAATTATAGGAATATAAATATAGTTTCTTGCCCCCCAAAATATAATGATTCCAATGACATCATATGTAACCCATTTCATCTCTTGTTTGATCTCTCATAAGCAGATGAGCTTTTTTCTGTGTTATCGAAAGATGGTTATCAGCAATTCCAAGAAACACCCCATTTCTGATTAAGATTCAGAATAAGGAGTGAATTTATTTTTCCCAATCTCAATAAAAATTCTAAGATTCGTTATGATTGGACCAGCATAAGTCACAGGGTAGCTTTGAACTATAGCTGATATCCATGCGGCTGAGTCTAGATGTAAAACCCTAATCAGATGAGAAGACTGAGAATGGGGACACAGAAGAAGGGAGCTTGGATGTTGAATAGGAACATCCACTCAAGTTACGAGGTATAAAGCTTCTCTGTGCTTTGGTTTTCTTATTTTTAAAATTGGGATATTGAAACTCAAAATGATTTTTTTAAAGTGCCTAACAAAGTGACTGAATCAAAGTAGTACTGAATTAAAATTACTTTAATCTCCTAATCAAATATATGTGAAACAATTATCAAAATATTATTGATGTAGCAAACAAAGTATTAATAAATTGAATCCAGTACGATAACAAAGGAATAATGCATATAATAATAAACATACATGGCTATGTATGCTTTTTAATACACAAAAGTTTATAGTTGGATAGGTTAAGCTATGCTATAGTAACAAGCTCCAAAATTTAAGTGGTATAATACAATAGGAGCATATTTATTGCAAACGTCCGTCTGATATAGGTCAAGTGGTTCTCCACCAAACAGTAATTTAGAAACCCAAGCTGTTTACATCCTGTGCTTGCAGCTCACTCTGACTTTATACAGTCGGCAGTGCCAGATGTGACAGGGAAGAGTGGCATAGAAAGAACATTAAGAATCAAACAATATTGTTGTGCCTATATTTGGAATGTCATGGATCATTTATGACCACATTCTGTTCACCAGAAACCAATTATATATCTCAACTTAACTGCAAATGGGGCTAGGAAATATAGTCTTCCTACGTCCAAGGAGAGGAAATGGTAAGGTGAATACCTAGCTGATCTTTGCCATAGGCCCCTGCACATCCTAATGACACATATCTCTTTCCTTCACATATAGAAAACATTCATCTCTTCACAGGGATGATTGCCCCAAATCCTATCCAGATCTTGGGAACACTGCCCGGTAGTGTTTCAGGTTCTTCAAAAAACCTGCATGCAGCGGCCCGGGGTCTGGCCACTTATGAAATAAAAATAAATGTTATCTGCCCTACACTCCCATACATTTTAATATACAATGGTGGCAAAAGGCCAGGATAATCAAAATAAACTTCCTTTCCATTCATAAACAGGAAGCATAGGACAAATAAAGCAGTGATGGGTCCATGGGAATTTTGCATAGCCTGCCTCCTGCTTTAGAAAAATGGGAGGCAGAAAAATAGATGCCGAAGGAATCTCAAACAGTCAACATTTTTTTAAGATTCAGGCATATAGTTTTCCGGTAATATAGTTCCCTCAACTACATAGTAGACGTCTGATATATTTAAATCTACTCAGTTTCATATGATGATTATCACACCCAGAGATGGTTCTTAGACACAATTCTTACATCCCAATTTATGTCCCTGTCGTCTCATCCTCATCACTCTCTCTTTCTCAAATATCTTGAAACGATTGGGCTCCAATGGGAAGGCACAATCCTTCATTTAGCCTGTTCCCTGGGCCACTGAGAAGTTGTATTTGTTTTCCATCATTCAAAGTCTTTGCAAGTCCCATTCCCTACACGTGCAGTCTAGAAGTCTCAATCCTGAGAGACCCTACATTTCTGGATTCTTTGTTCATTTTCATCTATGTTTGCAAAGTGATCCATTTTTTCCTGCCCCTTTCCATTCCTGAAATACCTTCCTAAATGTGGACAATACTAACCTAAACAGAACAATCTAGTTCATGCATAGCAATTAAGATGCTGTTCTGCCAGTTTCATAGAAAGGGGATAAAATAGAACTTCCTACTCTCAAATCTCTTTCCTTAGAGCTGCCACTGGCATAGCAGGTGCTGATCTGGAGCAAGACTTCTATCAGAGGTTTACCTGTGAATACCACTGATGTGTTTCCAGACTCTGGTATTGATTTTCTTAGCGATTGCTGCCCAACTGATAAACAAATGTTATCTATTTCAGGCTTTTTTTTTTTAAAGCAACAGCAATTTTTGTGCCAAATTTTCTATTAGTCAGGATAGACAATCTAAGTCACAGATAAATTTTAATTCTTTAAAGGCTCAGTGGCTTATCGGAAAGTTTATCCCTCACTCACATGGGAGTCTGAGTCAGGTCAGGTGGTTGTCTTCCAAGTGGTGATGCTGGAAACCAAGCCCCCTACATCTTACGTCTCTATCGTGTTGAGGCTTCAAGGTCAGGGTAGTGTTATCCTCTTGGCAGATTGGGCTTGGGGGAGGAGAGGAGGTGAAGAAGTGGACAAAGCATTCTATTACTGGACCTGTAAGCGGCATATATCACTTCTATCCACATTCTCTTGGTCTGAACTCAGCCATGTAATCTAACTACAGAAGTAGCTGGGGAATGTAGTCTTTCTGTGCTTCTGTGAAGACAAAAGGAGGCCCGTGAGCATCTAGCCAGCCTTTTCTTATTTTCTTTCTTTCTATCTTCTATCTATCTATTTATTATTTTTAAAGAGCCTAAATGACCCAAAGTAGCCAGCCTTTTCAATAACAAGAATGATCATTCTCAAGAAATCAGTTCAACTAATGTCATGTCATAATAGACGGCATAGGAATTCTAAAACAAGCACATTTTGTGTGCTGCGTGTGGGTGTATGCACATGTATATGGACATTTATGCATGTGAGCAGGTATGGGAGATATTTAAATACTCAGAAGTTGCTGATCTTGCTACTGGCAACTGCTGCAATGTTGTTATTCCAAAAGAGAAAGCTCACTTCCAAAATAGACAAACAGATATGCTTTTCAAAGTAGCTCAACAGCCAGAGGCTAATGCCTTTAGCTACTACACCTCACAGTCATCAAGGACCTTCCTTATGCTTTCCGAAGCCTAAGATTGTCAAGCAGAACTTCTCTCCCCATATGAAAAGATAAGGAGATGCAAAGAAAGAAAGAAGGTGATGAGGGGATTCTGATAATGTCTTCAGTGCTCCTGGGTAGCCTGCTGCTCTTTTTCTATCCACTCAAAAATAACACTGTAGTCTAGGCTATAGCCCTCCTTTGCTGTTTTTTTATGGCAGTGTTCTGCCTTTTATTTTTAAATGTATGATTCTTTTAAAAATAAAGCATACAAGAGATGTATCTGTGGTTTAAAAAGTCATCACTTAAGAAATGGTAAAAACATTATTCTATTTGATGGATTGAGTTGTTACCTGATTCTACAATCGCAAATAAAGCTAATTAAAATCTTTTTTAAAAAAGAAAGAAATGGTGATTAAGTGCCTTTGTCACTTAGCTATTAGCCACATATTTTCCTATGTTTAGCAAAAGTGGGAATTTTTCCCAATAATTATTAGTGACATTTAACCAAAATAATTAAATTGCTTTTATGGTAGTGTTAGCAGTTGAGTGTTCTATTTTTGCTCCTTTCTATGAAACCATCTTAAGTTAAGATGCTGTTTCCATTAACCAGATTTTCTCAACCTTGCCAAATAGAGCAAAAATGTATATATTTTCATTAATAAAATAAGCACGTGTGCTGTTAAGAGCAGCAATATGGATGTCTCTGTTCACCTGTATTTTTTCTCCATGACTCAAAGCTATCGTGGCTCTGAATCACTACCTCAGACCCCTTTTCTGAGTATCATAATAGTTGGGTAGATCAGCCTACATCAGTTCTCACTTGATCTGTATCTATACCTATATCTAATTCTGTATCAGTGGCTGAGTTGACAGACCAACACTTGAATCCCAGCTCTGTCTTAAATAGGGAGCTAGAATAAACTTGGGAAATCTCATTACCTCTCTGAGCTTAGGTTTTTTTTCCCATTCCTAAACTAGAATTAATAACAGTATCACACCTGTCACATAAAAATTGCTGGGTAGCATTAGCTGACCTTATTCAACACATATGTGTTCTTTCTAATTTAATATATAATATTAATAACATAATCACAGATTTAAGGCAATGGTTATTTGAAAGAATCAGGTACAGATTTATTTGTGAAGTGCTTAATGCTTACCAGCCACTGTCCCTGGAGCCATAAAGACAGACAAGACAGGCTCCCTGCTTTTGAAACACTCCTAAGTCTAGATAATCAGATCATTGCAATATGGTAGTTCATGATGGAGGTATAACAAAAGAATCGATGATTCACTTCACTATAGTAAGTATGAGAAAACTGCAAAGAGGAAGAAACATTTGCATGAAGAGTTGAAGGATGAGGAGGGGCTTACTAGGTGACAGAGGAAATGATATCATAGGCAGAGAGACAACTTGTGCAAGGAGCTATAGGATGAAACAGTGGGACGTAGGGGAATTGTAAGTCATTCAATGTAACATTGCCCATAGATGGCATATGTGTACCAGAAGAAGATGCCCTCATGATATGTAGCATACAAAAGGAGAAAACTTGAAGGACTTTATTTGTAAGAGTGATATCAGATTTGCTGGCATTTACTGAAAGGCTTTTGTAGTGAACTCTCCCTTATCATTTTTCCATGTAAGCAGAAAAAACAGACAAGGGGAATAACAAAGGCAGAAAGCTAAACTCCAGTCCTCAGAATCAAGTTTCCAGAATAAAATTTATATTGACAGATTAATTATGTAATAAGCAACACATCTAACACAATAAAAAATAGGCCCCATTTCTGTACTTGAATACTTTTTGTCTGTCATGATCATTTCAATTTTGCTATATACTGTCCTATGACATGCTTTTGCTATTTCTGTAAAATTTTTAAAGTGTAGTATAGTGTGTCTGTTACTGGCCTCTGAATGGAGGTATTTCCAAGCTCTTGGTGTTCATCAGGAAAAGAATTTCAGGACACACCACGTAAGCCAAGCAAGTGAATGCTTTATTGAAAGTGAAAGCACACACTCACAGGGAAGAGAGTGAGCAGGCTCCAAAAGAGCAGCTGCCCTGAGAGGAAGTGGTTTTAGATCTTTTGCAGTCTTATTAATTGAGGGAAAGAATATTCAAAGCCAAGGGGTTGGCTTTTAGTAAGAATTTGGGTAGTAATTCCTAGAATTGTGTTCCCTCCCATTTTTATACTTTATATGGTTGTCTTGGAAAGGTCATGGTGATTTCAAGGGAGGAGAAATTTTAAAACTGCAATGTAAATGATATTGTAATTAGCCAAAGTTCATGTAAGGTGACAGAGATAGCTGGGAAGCTGGTTGAAGCCAGTTCTTGTCTGGGGTCATCAGCCCCTTTGTTTAAGGGTTGTTTACTTAACACCTGCACCTGATCTTCAAGCACCTTCATTTGGTGTCAGCCCTGTATCTTACTCTAACATGTATACATATATATGAATTATATACATGCATATAATTTATGTGTACATATGTCTCTGTGCGTATGCATATATAAATATAAATTTCTATTTATCCAAATCCCTGGCAGATTAAGCTCCCTGACAGCAGTGATTATGAATAACATTCTTTTGCATGCCTCACAGTATATACTCCAAAAAATTATTAAATATATAAATGTATGAGTTGCAAATATTTATGTATTCTATTTAGCAGAGAAAGCTCCTCTCTGTCAACCCTACCATGTTTTTTTCCTTGGTTCCTGCTAAAGATTTCTTGTATTATATTTTATACTTTCCAATATGACCATTGGAAATTTGATCTGAATTTCATAATGTTGGAGTTGAGGAAAGTGTAACAACTTAGTGACCATAACAATAAGGCTACATATTATTGACTGCCAATTATTCGTTGTATTTTATTCTTTACTGCTATTTCACACAATAGTATTATGAGGAATTATTGTTATCCTTTTATAGGTTACATATCTTAAATGCAGAGAAGTATGCAATTTCCTCAAGACCATACAGCTAATACATTGCAGGGACCAGGATTTGAATCTGTAGTTCAATGCTTAAAAATGCCATTAGTGTTACTCTAGAGTTTACAAAACACTTTTATGCATTATTTCATTTATTTCTCACAACTTCATGGTATGGCAGACATTCACCAGATTTCACAGATATAAAAGAAATGAGACTGAGAGAGGTAAAGTGACTTCCCCATAAATTATAGCTGAAAGATGGTGAAATTTGCATTCTGTTCCAGATTTTCTTTTTGGCTACATGATGGTTGCTTCACAAAATTCAATTGAATGGACTATTTCACTACTGTAATATTGTAGGCAGTTCTCAGTATGTTTTTGAATAAATCAACTGATGCATACAGATTTAATAAAAAAACCCCACAAAACAAAACATTAATAAGTTTTCCCTTCAAAACAGAAATCTATTTTAAGATTAAATATTTTTAATAAGAACCTTTTTTAATTTTAATAAACTCGTACTTCTCATTTAAATATCAGTCGATTATGGCCTTCTACCCAGCTTCTTAATGAGAAGCAAATTAAGTTGTTTGAGAACACATTCAGTAAGCGATGTTTTTCCATGGACCAGTGGCAGAGAGAAGAGAAAGCGATTGTGCCAGGATGTTGGCTGACTAGAGCTAATGGCTTTCGGTCTTGTGAAATGGATATTAATGATTCTACAGTGTTTAACTTGGTTTGCTCTTGATAGATTTTTCCCTTCTGAATTAATGTCTGTCTTCTCTTGATTAATTTAGAGTGATTGTACTGAGTCCCTTAATTACATTTTCTTTCTAAAGTCAAAAATCATTCATTGTGATGAAGACAGTCATTTTGATTTTTCATAAAAATAGTCCCCAAGTGTCTCAAGTATAGATCTTGCAAAGTTAGTAGGAAAAGTTCTACTTTATCCAGAAAGACTGCACCAAAGCTGGAGAAGCCTTGTCATAAATTTCATTTAGGATCTTATCCTATAACTCCCCAGGCAGTGCTATTTGAGGTACATGTGGTGATGTCTGAAAAACCAGACACTTCGCCTCACTGAAGTATAAAATGTAAAAAGAATGTCCTGTGAGTTATCAGCTCCAGGACATGACCAATGTAGGTGAAAGTTTCAAATTACTTTAAAGTTGTTCCTGGAGGAGAGAAAATAGGGTACTGTAAAGAGATCCCTTAATTTAAAGTCAGAAACCCTAGATTTTTTTTCCCTAATACTGATTGTGATCTAACCTATTCTACAAGTAAAATGGACATTATAAACTCTACCCTCCAAATTTAAAATTATTGCAAGATTCATGTGCTCTTTGAAAGAGCATACCATTTAGACATGCAATTCTCTACCTGGGCAACAGTTCTTAAGTGATGAGCTCTCAATAGTCCCTTGGTTCTTTCAAAAATCAGTTCATTTGGAGCGATTTAGAAGTTTGAGATCATTTCTAGCTCCATCATTTCTAACTCTGTCATTCCACTAGTTGTGAATATTATCAGGCAATAAACACATGATGCGTCTTTTCATGACTTAATGAAGCTCGTTACTTATTAAGTAGGTTTTACATTTGCTTTTCAAATTTCAACTGTTATCTTGAAAGTACATTTTATAGGATTTTTCAAAAATAAATTCATATGTTCCAAATGCCTGGCAAAGCAGTGCTGCCCAATGATGTAGAGTTTCAAATTTTAGGTCAGCCAGACCTAGAATCATATCTGAGTTCCTCTATTATTACATAGAGATTCTTGGATAAATCACCGCAACTTGCTAAGTTTAAGTTACTTAGTCTGTAAAATGTATCTAGTAATGGCATCTAACTCTAGTGTCCTTGAGAGAATTTAATAAAATGACAAATATGAAGAACTTGGTATAATCCTTGCCTAATACTTTGCTCAATAAATGGTAGTTCTGCCTCCATATAATACCAGCCCATTTATTTTTGTGGAAAATAACTCCTCAAGTAATTTCAGTAAATGTAATCACCAGAGTTGTTTAAAAGCTAATTCAGTCTCAACACCCATAAACACTGATCAAAGAGTAGCTGAAGACATTGGCCTTGTAACTGTCACTGTCGGTTGTCTGTGGGTGCATCTCCCATTTTTCCATTTGTTATGTGCACCCAGCCTTGTGTCAACTCATCACCCTTATATATCCCCCTGGGAAAATAAAATTGTGTTTTTCTTTTCTTAGGTGCCTGAGTATTTTTGGCATTCTATCTGGTACTTTGCATACTTTATCTCATTATATCTTTATAACCACTCTACAAAGCAAATACTGGCACAATTTTCAAATGGAGAAAGTGAAGGTTAAAGTAGTGAAGTAATTGTTCATGGTCACCCACTTGGTAGGTGGCGGAGTTAGTATTTAAACCCAGGGGTCTTGACTTCTTTCACAATTCAATCTTGGTTTGTGCCTCTGGAGATAGCTGATTCCCTACAGATGCACATTGTTGAGAGAGAGCTGGTTTTGGAAGGATATTTGTCCAAATGGTACCTGTAATTACATTTGAGAGTGAGAATTTCAAATGAAATTTGGTTTCTTCTTTGTACTATTTAAGAATATTTTTTCACTTATTTTCCAGTGAGTGTGCATCCACTTTTATACAATAGCACTTTTAAACTGAGTAACTCATAGTGAAGTATCACCTAATTTCAGGTGATCTATAGAAACACAAAAAGCTATTCACTCAATTGAGGCTGGTTTTCAGTCTTACTGACTACCAAGCTGGACCTATAACTACTGTTCATGCAAATAGAGTTCTGTTTTTAGAAAGAGTGACTCATTACAAAGCAATGTGACTTGTCTGTCCCTATGGTCTGAAAATAAATGTGGAGGGACAATAGAAAGCAAACACTTGTTTTTGTCTTCAAACTTTGAATACTCTTTTGGCTGGCATTAACAACAGTTTCCTTTTCTTTTTTAGGTTGACAGAGGTTGCTTTGTAATTAACTTATACACCCAAAGATCTCCAGGACCAAAAAGTGTCGGCTCTGTGAAAGCAGATGATGAAAATCTATTTCTCTCTCTTTTTTTTTTTCTTTCTGACAGTAAAGGCTCTCTCTGTGAGATGTCTTCAAAATTCCTCTTCCAAGAAACTGTCCACTTCTAAATTTAGCCTATTGAGAAACAATGAAAAGAGAACAGAATTTAGAGTCAGAAGATTGGGATATGAATCCTAGCATTGTCAATAATTTGTTGTAACTTTGGTCATATATTAGAATCTCTGTCAACATCAAATGCTTCATCATTCTTTTATGCATTTAAAGATATTTATTGAATTTAGATTATGTGCCAATTATTTTTCTATGTGCTGAGAATACAAGAATGATCAAAAATCAGTACAGTTTATGATTTATTGCAGTTTTCAGTTTCGTGGAATAGACAAGAATTAGTCAAACAATCACACTGAGGAACGCATGTCTGCAAAGGGTAATGAGTCCTCTAAAGGGAACAGTTTTATAATGGGATTTGCAGGAGATGAGTAGCTTAGGAGGGAGTTCCCTGAGAAAGTGATGCTTAGCTGAGATTGAGAGACAATGAAAATCAAATAGATGGAAGTGGTTAGGGGGATGATAGAAAAGAATATTCCCCACAGAAATAAAAGGATGTGCAAACTCTCTGGGGGAAGAGGGAGCATGGTTCATTCAAGAAACTGAGCTTAGCTGAGAGCTGAGAACAGGCAGGAGAGCAGTGCAGGTAAGACGGATGATGGGTAGAGGAGGAGGAGGAGGCAGCGATGTCCTTAAATGTGCATTTACAGATACATACTCCACACCCCTTTCGGTTGGGTGAGCTCTGTGAATTACCACATTTAGGCTGAGGCAATTAAAGCCCATGTACAATTATCTAGTACCCCTTTTCCTCTCCTGTGATGAATGAGGAGACCGTGTATTGACATGGCAAAGACTCAAAAACTAAGTGGTCTGGATATAAGTCACTTCTTGAAGAACAATTGACCAGGAAATGTGAATGGACCTGTGATAGATATTGTGATAAAAAATAAAAATAAAAACTTGCCGTGTTAGGCCACTGGTATTTTGGGGTGGTTTATTACTGTGGCACAGCATAGCCTAACCTATTACAGGTGGTGTCAGACTACACAGGACCTTACAGGCCAAACTAATAAGTTGGATCATTTTTTCAGAGACCAATGGCAAAGGATTGAACTATCTTTAAGAAAGAGATTTTCAGATATTTTACTTTGGGGAAAAAATATTATCCTGTGCCAAATACATGAATGAATAATGAGGAAATGATGAGGTTAAGAGAGTTTTGATAACTGTAAATTATGAATTATAGCTGCATTTACCATCCTCACAGCAGTATTGAAGAGACCAAGAAAGAAAAATGAAATCTGGCGTTTTCCAAACTGCAAACTAACACACAAATATTCTGACTGTATAACATGACTATATTATCCCAGCTGATATTTTCCCTTTGTCCTAGAAGTCAGTATCTTTATATATACGCTGTTATTTGTGTGGTTGTAATCCATATACCAAAAAGTAATTCTGTGAAATTCGTTAGGCTGCTGTGCCCTGCAGTCAATAGTAATTTGGTATATATGGATTTGAGAGTTGAACATTGCTTAATGGGAAAGTCCTCAAATGTCTCAGAATCAAGTTTTCAATCTGCACCCTTGTTGAGATGCCAATATGTGTACCTTAACTCAATCAAAAATAAGATATTCTCTTTTCTTTGTTTTTTCCTAATCCCTGGAAGTTTAGATTGAAAAACGAATTTGAGACCAGGCTGAGAAATGTAGTAATATATCAGAGAATGAGGTTATTATGTATAATATATTGTTTGGAAGAGATTTCTACAGAGTAAATAAAAGAGAATCTTGATTCTATGCTCTGTGAATTTAATAAAGACAGTGAGATATGGATGCAACAATGTACAAAAACATACTTTGTTTTCAGTGCTCTGAATGGGAAAATACGCCGAACAAAAACAGACACAGCCCCTATCCTCCTTCTCTAGGTTTACAGTCTAGTGAGGGAATTACACAATTTTAGTTATCCTATTTGATCAAATTTTCTTCCACCAAAGAGAGAAAGGTAACCTATCTTGTTACTGTTTATTGAGCACCTATTAAATGCCACAACTTTTGGGACTAGGCCATTTTTACACGTTAAATAATTTAATTTTAATATCTTTAATTTTTATACTAACAACACAAATTGTCCCTATGTGCTAGATATTATGCTAAGAGTTTTATGTATATTATTTCTGTAACCCCTTTCTACAACCTTGGGAAAATGGAGTTATTAACCACATTCTACAGAAGAGAAAATGAAGGCCCAGAGAGGTGTTTTGATGTCTCCAAGATTATATTCTATAAGGTATGTGACATGTAACCCATTTCCATGCTATTTCTCCTGCTACTATATGTAGCAGACTTCTAGGATTTATCTCCTCCAAAATAAGAAGACTTAGATGCATGCCTAAAAATGTATTCGTTAGGAACCCTAATGATAGAATGTTATTAGTGCTTTAGAAAGTAAGTTCCCATGCTCAAGTAAGTTTAGGTGCAAGGTACAAAGTCACAAATATAATTTGTCTTTACCACTAATCTTCCTAGAGCCTATGAATATGTTTACCTGTTTTGCAGATTTCTAAGGGAAGAAAGACATGGTGTGCCACATCTTCTAAAGTTATTTGATCACAAAGATATTTATTCATGGAACATCTTGAGGAAACTGTTTTCCTCAGAACACATCTTAGAAATGAACTGCTGCCAGGAATACTCTTCTGTCTCCTAACTTGTTTCCTGCTGCCCGAAACCACACAGTGAAAGGGTCAGAGGTCTGAATGACACTCTTGATCGCAGATGGGTAGAGGGACATCTTTTGTTATTTCCTCCTCGGCCCCAGAGAGTAATGGTGTGGCATTTTCCATAGGTGTAATGGTGTTTTAAAAGCCTCTACAACTTAACTACTTTCTTTACATCAGCCAAAGTCGAAATTGCAGCAACAGACTATCTGTAGCTGATTTACATAGATAGCAAATGCACTGAAAGGATATTGCAGAGTTTAGAGAATTACTAAAAAAGCAGGAGAATAAGGTTTGGGAGTATGTCCCCTGAATCAATGAACACCATGCCATTGTGATCATGAAGTCCTGGTCCCCGAAGCTTGTCACACTGGTCTTGTGGCCCAGCACTCTGTACATTGCCAGAAGAACTGTTGTCACTAATTCCTTAGAAATTTAATCCTCCTACATTTACCACTAAAAAACAAAATTGCTCCCGATTCCTGTGACTCTGGGTTCAGTGCATCCCATGGGTAGAATTAAGCTCTTGTGCCTGATTCAGAGATATAGAGAGGAAGCTTCAGAAAATAAGTGTCTAGTATTTTTATCTTTCAAAAGGTAAGAGATACTATAGTTTTTGCCCATAAGGTGTGCTCTTCAGAAATGGGCAGTTAAAATGAGGTTGACAAATTTCTCATTCTCTGTATAATTTTCCAATTTGAGGCATGCATTTATGCTTTCTCAGTGAACCATAATTAATCTTGTAATTGTTTATGCCCATTTTTTTAGGAAATAAGTTATGTGAGGGAAGTACTTAGATCAGGATCTGGAACATGATATGTAATCAATAAACGTTTGATAAATATGTGAGTATACATTAAGTTCAAATACATAGCCAGGGCCATTATATGTATCTGAGTGGGGATACAAATCCAAATCTTATTTCTAGACTTTGGGGTTTTGATCTCTTCAGGTAAACACAAATATAATGGCTGTCCATGTTAGAAGCATATTGTTTGACTACTTAGAGAAGACTTAAAGATTTAAATGTATTCTAGACACATGGAAAAATGCTAGCCCTTTCAGTTAGATGTGAGCTTATATAGGTAGCATGATTTTCTTACAATTTTTGTTGCTAGCCTGAATTCAACAGGAAAGAATAAATCATTTACTAAACCATCAGGTTTGCCTGGTTTAGTTCATTAAATAAAAAGGGAAGGAAGCAAAGCAAACACTTGGCTTCCATGATAATTAATACAGAATATAATATATTGCACATTGTGTGTAAAACATTGGCTTTTAAATTTAAAGGTTGGCCACACTTCAGGAAAGGTAAGGTTTAGAAGGCTCAGATTTGCTTTCCTATCATAAGCTACCTGAAAAATAACATAAATTGGTTGCCCAGAACATTTTCTCCATCTTAGAGTTTTAAAATATCCTAAAATTCTTCCTAGCAGTGCCGTGGTAATACGTAAATAAGAAATTTAAAATAAAAAATGTGATATTCTTATCAGTCATTCAAGGGATAGAATCAAGTCCTTAATGTAAAATGATACAGCAGAAAGAATAACCATGTGAGAGGTAGAATGCAGAAGATAAGGAATTTCATCAGTGATCTAATGACACAGCACAGGAAACTGAAATCCTAGGTTGTCTGGCCACATTTAGTAAATAAAAACCACAGCAATGAAACAGCTGGCTCTGTTTGTGAACTCAAAGCTTACCTAAGTGCAGGAACATTCCCATTTATGGCCTTGCTAGCAGTTCACCAGTAGCCCTCCTGAAGCCCTTTCCCTGGCCTCCATGTTGACATATCTGAATCACATCTGAGCACCCAATAACTTCCTAGGCAGAAAGAAATAACTATTATTCTTTTAAATTTCCAGATTATTCCAAGAGTACAAATGTTTTGGTTACATGAATTGCTTTTGTAAAGTTTGAGTCAAATTTATAAATGTGTCCATCAGCCAGGTAGCGTGCATGGTACCCATTAGGTGTGAATTTACCCATAACCTCCTCCCCTCTCCCACCTGCTTGATTTCCATTGAATTTTACTACCATATGGGCACCTAAGTGTTGATCAATTATTTTCAAGTTAGTAGAGAGTACATGTGTTTGTTTTTCCATTCTTGTGATACTTCTCTTAAAAGGTTGGTCTCTAGTTCTATTCAGGTTGTTACAAAAGGTCTTAGTTCAACATTTTGTTTTATGGCTTAGTAATACTCCATGGAATACATGAGTTCCCAAGGTGGCAACCAGGCCGACCACCTCAATTTCACTTTTTGCAATGTAGAAACCACGAGTCAAGGGGAAATTTTCCACTTGGTGACTGGCAGAATGGGGAGGAAGGATGTCCTGGATGTGGAAGTCTGAATATCCTACCATTTGCTCAGAATTTTCCTACTTCTCTGTGGCCCCAGAAACAGTCTCCTCCTCATTGTTGAGCTCTGGCTTGTTGCTGGTGAAGATCTCAGCGCTGTGTATTTGTTTTTTTTGTTTTGTTTTGTTTTTTTGTAGAGGGAAGAGAAGCCAGCTTGCTTCTATGCTGCCATTTTGGATCCAGAAGCCTTGATCTCCTCTTTTTAGAACTCCCATTATACTGTCAGAGATTAATTCTATCCCGAGTAAACATACACCAAATTTTATAATTTCTAGTAGTCAATATTTGTTAGAAATAAACACACTGCTTATAATTCGGTGGTCTCCTACTCCCTTGGGAAATTAAAAAAAATCTTCCAAACCCTTCTGTGTTGGAAATATATTTTATACACCTTTTGAAAAATATGATTTGCATACCCCTTGCTTTTTCCAAGGTGAAATATTTACACGTTAACAGAGAGAGGATGGGATTGCTCATTGCTGACTGAGTACAGTGGAGCAGCAATGGTGCTGCAAGGGTGGTTGACCTGAGGGATCATTATGATTATCAATACGATTTGTGACAAATTATTGGTAATTATAGTATAATACCCATTTTTGCAAGTATGCATCACATTTTATTTGTGCAATCCTCTATTATTGGACATTTATGTCACCACTAACCTTTCATTATTGTTAGAATAAACAATGATATGATGGACATGACTAAAAGTAAAAGTGTTGAATTGAAAGGCAAGCACATTATTAAAGTTTTTGTGTATGTTGACAAAAGTATATTCCAACATAGATTCTACCAAATTTAAGTTTAATCTACCTGGAATTAATTTTGTTATTTATTGCAACACAAGGATCTTACTGTTTTTTTTTTTTTTTTAACAGTAAGTAAATTAACCCAGGAACATTAGGAAGTTCATTTTCCCTTGGTGATCTGAAATGTCACCTTTATATTAATTTAAGTCCTGTACTTACTTTAATCTAAATTTTCTATTTCGTTTCATTAATCAACCTGTCTATTCTTGTTCTAGTACCACATTGTTTTAATTATTGTAGTTTCAAGGCCAGTTAATATTGAATAAATTACTCCATACACTAAAATAACATTTTAAATTTTTTCCTTGGTCTAGATCCTTTTCCAGATGATGCAGGAGGTCGGAGAGGGATATGATGGAGGACAAGTTTAATTCACACCTGCTGTAACACCCACCACATATAGCAATCTCACTTCCCGGAAGAATTTTACCTGCTACATTCCAAATGCATGTACACTGTTTTTCACAATGCCCATAACTTTTAAGCTTTGGCAGAAAGCTTCTTTTGGTCTATTTCTTATAGAGGAACAAAAGTGGGAAGAATAATAACATATTATGCAAATTTTCATCTGGTATTTCCTAATTTTGTCCGAAACACAAAGGTGATGTGAACATAATGGGTGAGTGGAGTAGCATTTGAGTTTCAGTTTATCTGCTTCCTGGAGTGTGACCTTGGTTAAACTTCTTAACTTCCATGAGCTTCATTTCCTAGTAAAGTAGAGATATGAATAGTTCTCATAGAGTTTTCCTAAGTAATCATTCATAAAAAGTAATTATTATTGTTGTTGTTGTTATGCACCTTTAAATTTCCATGTTGTCACAGACAAGGAAAATATAAGTTTATAGGAAAGCAAATAGTCTTTCCTATAAACATAAAAGATGGACTTGATGGTGATAGGTTCATATTAAGAGGAATTTAGAAGTTCTCTCAACAGAAAAAAAAATGTAGAAAAGATTTTGTTTTTCAAGTGTGACATGTATTTTCTGCTTTAAGAAAATTCATTGTATAAATCACTTCACAAGAATGCAATTTTAAAGTGTTTGTGTGTCTTTGTGTGTGTATTATAACAGAAAAAAAGAATCACAATGCTTTGATGAAGGAAAAAAGAGAACATAATTCTTGAATGTGATGAGTCTCTGTATCTGAAGTTTAAAGAACAAGAAGTAGCTATTTCTGATACATTTAAGATATGCCATATTTTGACCTAAAACTTTGTATTCAGAATCCTATGTGCAATTTTTCTAAGGATGCAAGTGTTACGTGTAAAAGAAAAAAGAAGATGAAAGAAGGGGGGGAAAGGAAGAGTAAAAACGAGGAGTGCTTGCATATTCACTTGCCTGGGTGAGTCAGGCTGGCCAGGGTTTCAGAGCAGGTCTCAGCTCTTGGTCTAGGGTGCCATACTGATAGGCGCTGGGACTTGGCCTCTCTGCCCTACTTTGTCAAGTAGTCTTCAAATCACAGTCCTCTGAGCCTTGGGACAGTAGACAGAGCAGCTGAGCTGCAGACTCTGCTTGTGGTGAGAAAAATAAACCCTTGACCGAAGGCACACATGCAAATTCGCTAGTCCCACCCCTAACTCTGCAGAGCTGCTGTCAGCTTTGGTTAGCTTTTCTGACTCTGAGATTCCTTGGCTGTATAAACAGTTCCATCCTCTCAGCCTTCCTTGCCACTGTTAGAGTTGGCTCCCTTTGCCGTCTGAGGAGCTGTCACAGCTGGCTGACCAGACCGCTGCCCAATCAACTTCCCTTTTACCCAGGCCTCTGACTGACCTTGCTCTGTCTTTGCCTTTCCGTCCTTCTGATCCTCCTGCAGTTGAATCGCCTACCCCTGCTGTCTGATCCCACTGCTTGTCTAATCAGCCCGATAGACAGTTTGATTAGCTGCTCCCTCCTCTCACCCTGCCAGCTCTTCCTGCTGCTACCAGCTGTGCTCAGGGCCTGCTAGTACCTCACATCAGTTCCTTCTGACCCTCCATTAGTGCTGCTGGCTGATCGGCTTAATACTTGTTCTCAACCACTGTCTGACCTGCTGTTGTCTCTCTCCACCCTCATCCTCTGATTAGCCTCTGACTTCTTTTCTTTCTGTGTTCTATGTGATTCTTTGCTGTTAATTGGACCATGCTGGTGCCCTATAGCAGGCACTTTTTCATAAGCCTTTGAGGCTGGATGGCTATCTTTGGCAAGTGATGTCATTTTAGTGCAAAGTTCAAGTGCCCACTTCACAACTTTCCCCAAACGCCAATGGTTAGTGTTGATATCTGACTGTTTCTATCTATCTAGTGAGCAATGTCAGTGATTCTGTCACTCTTTGTGAGACAGCCTCAATTCTAGCATTCATTATGCTTTTATTTCAGCATATTACAGGGGTACAAAGGTTTAGGTTACATATATTGCCTTTGCCCCACCTGAGTCAGAGCTTCAAGCTGTCCATCCCCCAGACGGTGCTCACTGCACCCATTACGTGTGAATATACCCATCCCCTCCTCCCTCCTCCCCCAACCACTTGCCCAACACCCAGTGAATGTTATTACTATGTATGTACATAAGTGTTAGACCAGTTAATACCAATTTGATGGTGAGTACATGCGGTGCTTGTTTTTCTATTCTTGTGATACTTTATAGTAGAATGGGTTCCAGCTCTATCCACGATAATACAAGAGGTGCTAGGTCACTATTGTCTTTTGTGGCTGAGCAGAACTCCATGTTATACATATACCGCATTTTATTAACCACTCACGTACTGATGGGCACTTGGGTTCTTTCCACATCTTTGCAATTGTGAATTGTGCTGCTATAAACATTCGAGTGCAGATGTCTTTTTTATAGAATGTCTTTTTTTCCTTTGGGTATATGCCCAGTAGTGGGATTGCTGGATCAAATGGTAGTTCTACTTGTAGCTCTTTGAGGTATCTCCGTATTACTTTCCACAGCGGTTGCACTAGTTTGCAGTTCCACCAGCAGTGTATGAGTGTTCCTATCTCTCCGCAACCATGCCAACATTTATTGTTTTGGGACTTTTTGATAAAAGCCATTCTCACTGAAGTTAAATGATATTTCCTTGTGTTTTTGATTTGCATTTTCCTGATGATTAGAGATGTTGAGCATTTTTTCATATGTTTGTTGGCCATACTTTTGTCTTCTTTTGAAAAGTTTCTGTTCATGTTCTTTGCCCACTTTTTAATGGGGTTGTGTGATTTTTTTCTTGCTGATTTTCCTGAGTTCTATAAAGATTCTAGTTATCAGCCCTTTATCAGATGGATACTATGTCAATATTTTCTCTCATTCTGTAGGTTGTCTGTTTGCTCTTGTGATAGTTTCCTTGGCTGTGCAGAAGCTTTTTAACTTGATCAGGTCTCATTTATTTATTTTTGTTGTTGCTGTGATTGCCTTTGGGGTCTTCTTCATAAATTCTTTGCCTAGACCAATGTCTCTAAGAGTTTTTCCAACATTTGCTTCTAGAATTCTTATAGTTTCATGCCTTAGGTTCAAGTCTGTTATCCACTATGAGTTGATCTTTGTAAGAGGTGAGAGGTGATAAGTATGGATCCTATTTCAGTCTTCTACATGTGGCTATCCAATTTTCCCAGCACCATGTATTAAATAAGGATCCTTTTCCCGAGCTATACGGGGTCTTTTCTGGTTTGAGGTATCATCTCCATCCTGATCTTCCCTCTGGGAAATACTTCCTCACTTTATTGCAGTCACAGGCCCAGAATGAAAAAATTATTTGAATTCAAATTTACATGTGTGACCTTGACTAGTTACTTAAACTCTTTGAGGCTTGATTTCCTCATCTCTAAAATTATTTTCTGTATTTATTCAGCTAATAATTATTGAGTAACTACTATGAATAGTCATTGATCTTAGAACTGAGAATACATCTGTAAACAAGACAATCAAACTCCCTAAATGCCTAGGGTTTACATTCAAGATTAAAAGCATTAAGTATACAAGCAAACAAATAAGAAAAATTCCCAAAGTGGTAAGTGCTACAAGAAAATACAATAGGATGATGAAACCAAAAAGAACTGGGGATGGAAGCATTAATTTCGATGGGCTAATTGGGAAAGGGATCTTTGATGAGAAGACAATATTTGAACTAGTACCTAAAGAACTGGAGGAAGGCAGCCATGTGATGATGTGTGGGAAGCATGTACTGGGCAAATGAAAAAGAAGTACAAAAAACTTGACGAAGCCTGGTATATCAAAAGGACATAGGAAGGCCAGTATATCCAGAACATGGTGAGCAACAGAGATTGCTAGGAAGTAAAGTCAAAGAAGTAAGCAAGGGCAAGATCAGACCAGGAATGCTATGATAAGAATGCTGAGTTTTATTCTAATTGTAATGGAAAATTGGTTTAAATCAACACCATCAGTTTCTATGATGATGAAAATATTCTGTACCTGTGCTATGTGATGCAGTAGCCATTAGCTACGTGTGACCATTTGGCAGTCAAAATGGGGCCAGCATGACTGAGAAACTAGCTATTTTATTATTTTTAATTTTTATGCAAATTAAATTAATTCTAAATTAAAATTTCAATTTAATAAAATTTTTATAGTTCAATAATTTAATTTAACCAATTTAATTAAAATTCTTAATTTATAATTTAAAATGAAATTAATAATTTAATTTAAATGTAAATTATATTATGTGGCTAGAGATAAGGAGTGTTCTAGAGAGTTAAGGGTTGGCTCAGATAAAGAATTTTTCAGTATGTACTTCAGATCTCTCTTGGTCCATGAGGGTCCACCTCAAGGGAGCAATGAATCTAAGACAGTTGGATTTGGGGCCCCATCACACTTTTTTAAATAGTAGAAACTCTACTTTTATCTGCTTTATTTATTGGATCTTTCAAGAAATTACATTTAGAAAAGAACAGGCTACTTAACAAAAATTGGAAATTACTCAACACTGGATTAATAAGAACAGCATTGAAGTCAGAACAATATACATTCAAATAATAGCATGATCACTTGCTACTTTATAGAAAATTACAGACACTATACCTTCGTTTTATCACCTGTAAAAAGGGATACAAATAATAGCAACCTTATAAGTCACCTGTGTTGATTAGGTGATAGAACTCAGGCAGAGTGTTTAGCAGAATGCTTGGCCCAGAGTAAGTACTTGTAGTAAGTAACACTACAATTACTGTTATTCCCAGTAGGACTGATCCAGAGGGTTTGGGTTCCTATTAACATATAACTGGGAAGTCAGTTATCTTGATAATCTGAACATTTCAAAGACCTCACTATTACCTTATTCAAGGTCATACAACTATAAAGGATATGAGTTGAGATTTGAATCTAGGTTACTATGATTCTAGAATTAGTGGCACTAACCATTCTACATACATCAGTGAAATTATACTGTGAACATATTATTTAAATCAATACATATTTAATTCAGGAAATGCACATGGCAAAGGAAGCGTTGTGAATGATTAATATGAAAGGATCCTCATCATAATGAAAGGCTATCGGTATTTTAACAATTTAAATTTCTTTCAAATGCTTTCAAAAAGCCAACTACTCTGTGTTATATTTTAAAATTTAGCCTAAAAATTCTCAGCTGGGGCTATTACACTTTGTCTCCAGACAATTTTAATATTTACCTCCCACTAAGAACCCCTGCTGCTCTTGTTAATTGGATAGGTAGCATCTGTGAGCATTCATTTGTTAAATCATGCCATAATGCTATTACATAGGTACAATTATTATTTCTAGTCTATATTAAGTGAAACTAATACTTTGAAAGGTTAAGCAACTTGTATAAGGTCATGTAACTAGGAAATGTTTGACCTAGGATTTGAACCCAATGACTTTCTGGGAGAACATATCCTGGAGTTAGAGATAAGAGTTAGTATCATACTGCATACAATGGGAACATGTTTTCATAACCTAAAAGGTGGTTGGAATGATTAAATGGAATTGTGGTTTCAAATGGCATAGAAGTTACTTTTTCTCAAGACATAACTTGTTAATTGGAAAGCACACAAAGCAGAGAATGACAGAATTGATGTCATCTCTACAGCTGATAGACTAGGCAAGACACCCTGTAGGGTCATTTGTCCTGGACCATGAGCTTGTCCAGTAAGCTTCTTGGAAATGATTTGTAAAAGAGTTGGTAAACTAGGAGAGAAAACATGCCACTACTACCCTTAATTGCTAACGTAAGCTAAATTCAGCTTTTATGACTTAAACCGTTGCATCAATACTATTAACCATTTATCATGAATAAAGCTACAATAATCCTAACAATTTTAAGCTATATAATATACAAACCCCTCAGCCTTAACTGGGTTTCTGCCAAGCCCTGACGATCTGGAGCAAAGAACCCTTAACAAAAAAGGGAACCAATAATATTGCAAGTTTAGAAACAAAAATTGATACACATAAACAAAGCATTCATTGATATTCATTGATACTTATTTCATGAATACTTAGGGAAGTCCCTATGTGCTAAGCAGTGTTGTTAGGTGCTTGAGATACAGAACAGAGCAGATAAAGTTCCTGCCCTCATGAAACTTACATTCCAATAGGGCAGATGGACAGTCAACCAAAAACTAAATCAAAAACTGCTACTAATAGATAGTAATGATTCATTCCAGGAAGAAAACTATAGCACTGTAAGTGGTAAGGTTATTTTGGACAGGGTAGTCAGAGAAAGCTGCCCTTAGGAAATGGCCTAAGAAAGAATTGCTATGCAAATTTCTGGGAGAGGAGACTTCAAAGCTGAGAAGAGAGAGAAGGTGAAGGAGTTTTGAGAAGAAATGAATTTGGTGAATTTGACTGGAAACAAGGAGCCCAGGGTTTCTGGAGCTGAGTGGACTGGGTGAAGCATAGTAGAAAATGGAGCTGGGGAAGTGGGTGTCCTTGTAAACCATGCTTGAAGCTTTAGATCATTATCCTATTGGAGGGTTTTGAATAAGAGGAGGGACATGGTCTGATTTACCTGCTGAAAGCACCATTCTATTGCTAGATGGAAAATAACTGCGGGGAGGCAAGTGCAGGAGAAAGGAAACTCGTTAGAAGGTTATTATGTTAGGCTTGTCTAAAAATGAAGATGGCTTAGGCCAGAGGGGAGCTGTGAAAGTGATGAGAAGGGGTCAGATTTAGGATATATTTTGAAAATAGTGACCATAGCATTTACTGATTATATGTGGTTGTGAAAGAAAGAGGAATCTAGAAAGAGTTCACTATATGAGTAAAGCGAATGAAAATTTACCGGAGATCCCTTTTCAAGGATTAGTACATTTCGCACAAAGGATGGAGACTGGCAAATATTAAATTTCTAATAAATATTAGAAGTTATTTTTATTGTCATTTCTCCACAAGCATGTAATAAGCTCCAAATAGGTGAATGTGTCAGGTATTATTCTCTTTTCTATAATAAATATAAATATAAAAAAGACAACTTCCCTCAATGTTCACACAATGGTTAGCAGCTCTCTCACTTCTGAGTCTCTTTCTTAACAATTTACTTTTTGTAACAAACTTATCTTAGGTATCTTATCTATTTCTCTTGTAATCATCATTTTACCCTAAGCTTGTTTCCACACCCACCATCTTCATTATTTCTACTGTATTCACACACTTCTGTTCTTTTTGGAAGCTTGAATCCATCTGGAGCTATCCTCTGCTACGTTTAATATTCTTTCAACCAATTTGAGATACGAATTACATTACATTGATTCAATAAAATATTGTGTATCCATTAAAAAGGGTAGAAGAATCAGTAGATTTTCCAAGTTTTAAAAAGAGCAAATTACATAAATATTTTTCCCAGCATTTACCAAAGATTAAATATAAAAGTCATATGAAAGAAGCCTTTCAATTATGGATAGATTTTTTTCTTTACAATGATTTTCTCTATTATTTCTCTATTTAAATAATAAATATTATTTAAGCATAATTCAATGCTTTAACATGAGTGTTTGTGGTACATGGAATGTTTATGAGGCCCTAGCCTATTTTTTTTCCTCTATAAGAGTTTTGCCTTCCCTTGAGTCTTTGAACAAAAAAGGTTGATTGCCTTAATTTTCAAGCAAGTTTCCCTCAGAAGGAAGTGAGAACTTAAAAAGAATTGTCTTTTACAGCATTTAGCAGAATGCTCCTCTATTCTTCCTCAGCTGCAAAAGAGCTTTGATGTGACTAAAGCTAATATCCATAAAGACAAGAGCGATGCTTTTCTAGTCTTCCTGTTAGCAAAGGCTATGATGTCGGGAAATTACTGACAGCCAAAGAAAGTCTTTGCAGAAATTACTAGATGCCCAAAGGCCTCTGGAAAACATAGGAACTTGGATAGGAACATAGTTTGCTGTCTGGGGAATTCTGAAAACTCCATTAAAATAGACCTACAAGGACTGTGGCATAAGCAAGGTGTCACTGGGATTTTCAGTCTTATCCATTTTTCTTGAAGTCATCCCAAGCAGAAGGGCAAAGTGTGAAATTCTCTCTTGTTTAGTACTTTTAATTCCCTTCTCACCCACTTTTATTTTTTTTTCCCTATTGCCTGACTACTTATGTTTGTTTCCCTTCTCTGTTAATTCTTTAAGAGAGGAGAGGTAATAACTACATTATCTCTAAACCTTTTTCTCATATTTACAAAACGGTCCTGATTTTTTAAAATTTGAGAATGTTTATTACTAACCAAATAAAAGAATATTTAGCTCCAGATTCAGGTATAGAAATTGTTTTATTTTAACATAATACTCTTCTTAATATCACCCATAAATTGGATTTATTGCTGATTTTCAGCAAATTTATGTGACTGCATTCACCACAGACCAGTTAATTTTTCAAAAAACTATATTGAACCCTGACCATGTGCTGCTTATTGCTGGGCAAGCTGCTGGAGGTACAAGGATCAATAAGACGTAGTTTTTGCATTTGGAAGGATAGTATTTGAATAGTAGATGAATAAACCAAATGTAAAAAAAAATATGTTGAATTTTAAAATAAAGTAGGTTGTAACGGAAGCATGGAAGGGAAGTCATCTTGAAAGTTCAATTAGCTTAGCTAATTGAATGCTCCTGCCTGGAATTTTTGATCTTGATCAAATGATACAAAGATGTGGCAAGATATTTTTAGGAGTCATTCATTATATTAGCAATAACAATGGTGTCCAGACTTTTTCTCTTAAGAGCAAAAAGGCTGTGTTTTCTGTTCCATAGCTTTTGCCCTAATTGGATCTCTATTCTCTAATCCTGCATCTCCAAACACTCATCAGCTCTGTGAACTCGTATTGCTCAAATAGATACCCATCTGTGAAGCAGGTTCACTGTGTACTGCCTGCTAATTTGTCTGAGTCTGGTGAGACAGAACACCTACACACGTTACGTGAAGTGGATTTATTACTTACAGAAAAGACAATAAAGTATAATAAAAGACTACAATTCAAGGCAAACCAGTCTCCGCAGGCTCAGGAAAGCTGCCCAGGTTGGATGGAGTCTTGTCCGCAGGTGTCTACCCTTGCACTGTAGCTGAGGGACCCCAGAAAGCCGTCCTCCATGGGTTTTATACCAGGGGAGAGCACGTAGCTGCTGGGCTACAACAGTGAAGGATGCCTGTTTCTGAGAGGACCTGGAACAGAGCCTGGGCTATTCCAGCCAGTTCCTCTCTAACCCAGGATGTTGCATGCTCAGCACATTCTACAGTTATTCGTAAGAACTATAAATGAGAAAGGGGAAAACCTGGGTCAGTCCAAGGTCACCCAGAGAGCTGTCCTGCAGTTTACTTGCTGACCCAGATACCCCGTTTGCAAAGCTAGTCTGTTTCATATGCCCGTTGACTTCCCCAGATTTGGAGGTGGAAGTTTGTCTCATCAGATCATTGTGATACCTTGGCTGATGGAATCAGTGCAACATCACTGAGCCATAGCCACAGTGCCTTTCATTAGACACAGGAGGACCACAAGCAGGATGGTCAGGCTTGCCCAGAGCAGTGACCTAACCTAGGATCCCAGCCACTCAGATGAGAAGTTGCTAAAGCTATCAAAGAAGGATCCTTTAAGTGGCCCCACTGTCTGCAGCAGTGGGCCTGCTTCTGGGTCTCCGCTACTTGTGTTTCTATGTTCCCTGAGGTCTTTATCCAGGTACAGCAAGAGCTCTCGTCAGTTTTATATATGCCTCCCAGTTGGGCTAAAAGTCAAAGTCTAGATCAATTCTCTTGTCTAAAACAATCTTCCTGCAGGAGTTGAGGGATGTCTGTTGGGCTGCCAAGGCAGTGGCTCTGGGGGAGGTGATATTTACTATGGTTAGGGACAGGTTTATTATTATTTTTCATGAGCTGACTCCTTTACATAGTATTAAAGATCGCATAAAGGGCATAAACCCAGAGGCAGTTACACTTGCTGGCAGGTACCTACTTAGCCTGGTGTATAGCTTTAGGCTGCTGGTCCAATGGTGCATCTCACTGCCCTGGGTGATAACCAAGGGTGTCCCCAGCATGCCCAACATGAGGGATCCCACTGTTCACCAGCTTCTTACTCAGTACATTGTCTTTCTGTATTTGAGTCCCCACTGGACCACCTGCAGGAAAGATGGAACCCTCCGGTGCACACAGCACCCCTTTCTTCACCTTATTATTCAGTGACCCCATTCACCGGTGTGGAGGAATTGGCATTTGCTAGCCAAGGCTCGGGTTACTTACATAAACTCAGTTTTCCCCAAATTATGTTGCTCATGAAGCCCATACACAGAGGGCTAGCAATAGTCTAGTCCATGTTTACACTGTTGCCACTGGGACACTTTTTGACCAGGTAATCAAAGGAGCATGATGCCTTCAAGTACAAGCCCACCAAGGTTTTCTCAGTTGTGGCTGTGACATTTTGCCATAGAGTCAGTTCAAACAGGGCACCTCTGGTTCTCTTCAACACAATGGGCACCAAATCCTCACTTGATAAGCCCGAGCTCAGGTTCTGTTGGTGCCCTGTGGATGTAGGAATGTTGGTGTAGTTTAGCACTGGCAAGATGAGAAGATGCTGCGGTCTGTGATAGAATGAAGTCCACGATGGTAGGTCCAGTGCTTATTCAGGCTACCCATGGTGGCTGCTGCCTGGGAGAGCCAGATGAAGGTGCTGTGCTTCCAGGCTTCCGCTGTCACATCCTTGTGGTAAAAGCAGATTTACAGGTTAGTACTGCACCCCTCACCTATCCTAGGATCTCAGATGTTTCCTGCCTGTGGAATAGGGGTTGGGTGACATTGGTGTAGGGACCCACTCTGTCTGTCCCCAGCCCAGGCTACTATCTCTGCGGCTAATACCCTTGCTTCTTGACTCAGACTTTTCAGCCTGTCATGCAGTTCAGGAAGGGATCCTGCACAAACTTGACATGTGTGATAATGTTGCCCATTTGATTGGAAGGATCAGATGTCCTTGGTGCCACTAGAGGGACCCTAGCAGCCTGGTATTTCTTGGTCCCATCCAACACCCCTGTGGGATCACATAGAGGGGAGGCATCCTCCAGATTGGAGGAGGAGGGCAAGTGGAAGCATTGTCTCCAGATTAGACTTAGGGAGACCCCTCTGGGATACTATGGTGGCCTGAGCTGCAAACCACCCACCAGGACATGAACTCTAAAGAGAAAAAGGAAAAAGAATGGTTGGTGTTTTGCAGGTACAGCTTAATCAAGCATCTTCCTGGTCCACCTCTACCCGCACCGAGGTCAGTGTTTCTCAACATGTTCTGCAGTGCCGTGTTTCCCTGGTACTGGAGTGCAGTGCTTAGTTTCCATACTGCTCTTGTCAGATGGGGATATAACCCCACCAGCAGGACATCTTGATATCTTTTCTTCAGTTACTTTGTCAGCCACCTGTTCCATCATTCAATGGCTCTAATGGGCTGCAGATGATAGGCAGTATAGATAGCCCATAATATTTCATGAAAGTGTGCCCATTGCCTTGTCCCTTGGGCAATGAAGGATGTTCCTTAGTCATAATGAAGATCCATGGGGTATCAAAAACATAACACAAGTTCTCCTCAAGGGAGGCTATGGTAGTCCTACCCTCCATATGAGTGATATATATTTGTCCTTTCCAGGCAGCATGCTATTGTCATTGTCCTCATCCTTTTAATAGTCCAGTCACTCAGCTGCCTTTCTCTTGACCAGATGGCTAGGCTGTTTGTAAAGGCCCAGGAGTTGGTAAAAATGTAGCAAGCTATGGTGGTAAGAGAGGCCTGCACGGCCATCGCTATTACATGCAGTCTGACACATTGGGCAGAATATTCATGCTCAGTCTCAGGAAAAAGATGGCCATTCACTGCCCAGACAGTGTTTGCAGCCCAGTGGACCCTATCTGCTTTCAGTTTTGCAGAGCTATCAGTAACTCATGCCATATCATTGGTAGGCACAGGAGGAGACAAAGCGTCCCCTACAGGTCACCTGGTCCATGTTGGTAAGCTAGCCATTTGTTCATGGAGCGTACTTGTTCATTTGGGTCCTGGCTTGGCCCAATCTTGAATATACCATTTCCATTTGATAATGGCCCAGTTGAGCCTGTCCAATTTTATTGGTGGGGTATGTAAGCACACAAATAGAAATGGGCAGTTCATATCACAGCATCACACATGGCATTCTGGACATAAGACATTCAGTTTCCATCAGTGCCCAGGAGCAAGCAAGGAGTTGCCATTCAAAAGGAGGATATATCTGGTGGCTGCCCCAGACAACTTCATGTGTCCAAAATCTAAAAGTCTGGTGCACCCCAGTGGTGGTTTTCTATTGCCAAAGATTACAATCTGTATTTGTGAAAGTTGTGGGCACCTGTAATTCCATTGGGCTAGCAGGCTCTAAAAGTTTCAAAGGCAATGCCTGGGCCACAGCTTGTTGAATGCTTTCTAAGCCCTGCTATTTCAAAGGGCCTTTTTCAAAATTGTTGACTTTGTTAGTCACTTTGGCTAAGGGGCCCGAAAGAACACTCAGGTGGGGTATATGCTGTCTCCAGTACCGAAAGAGGCCCATCAGCTGTTGAGCCTCATTTTAATTAGTTGGTACCACCATGGCCATTGCTTAACTATATCTGGATATTTTTTTTTTGGCTTCCCACCTGACTGGCCTTGGCATTCAGCCTGTGATAGCACATTGTTAGTCTTCATGTCTTGGAGGTCTCTTCGACCAGCCAAACTGAAGTGCAACCTGTAGGAAGTCCTAAACTAACCAAGCAATGTCTTAGTTTCCACTTAGCATGCAGTATTGCATTAGATAAATAACCCACAGGGCTTGGTCAGTTTAGGTAGCAGCAGGAGGCGGTATGCCCCATTGTTATGGCTCAAATTCTTAGCTGTGAGAAGGCATACTGCAGGTGGCAGTGATACTCTGTGCCACAAGCAGCCAAAAAGTCAATGCTTATAAAGTGCTAAGCATGGGAACCATGGTCATTGACACCTAAAATGCCCCAAAGGGCCCCAAACATAAGCAGGTAAGTACCATGGATCAGCAATTTGTCTCAAAACCTCCTGATGTCATCAGTTTAATGTTTTCCCTCTTTTCCCTTTTTATCTTCACGGGAGGAAAGAGCCACTGGCATCCAGTGAAGATCCAGAGATTTCAGCCCTATCCCTAACTGCACCATGTAGCCCAAGACATTTGGGTCTACAGCATCCCTTAATCAAACAAACATACCAATCAGGCTGCATATGACTTGCCCGGCTTTTCTCCACATCTATCCTTTAGATTATGAGTCTTCCTCTCCGTGAAGACCCACATTGCACATGGTGATTTCCTCTCAGATGCCTCAGGGATAATCTGAGAACCTCTTTTTTCACTCCCTCTCGGGTGCTTCAGGGGCCTTATGAGTATTTACTTTTTGAGCTCTTTATCAGTGACCCCGTAAGTGCCAAACATCCAGGGAATCTTGTAAAGCACTCCCAGATTCCCAGATTCCCTCCTCTTTGCCTCAGTGCATGCAGCCAATTCACTTGCATCCACAGGGAGTGATCATGTCCCATTTAGTACCCTTCCCTTCCCGTCATTCATCCAGCTGCATGTCTGACGCCTGCATCCTCAGGCTGACATTTTTGCCCTGTCACTTATTGGGGGGTACTGTCTTTCCTGCTTTTGCAGAAAGCCATGGTTCTGTCAGACCAGACACTGCTCCCCGCACCAACGTTGTGATGCAGGTTCGCTGTGCACTAACGAACACCCCAACACACAAGAAATAACATGAACCTGATTGGACTCATTACGAACAGATAGGCAGCAAAGGACAATAGGAGCCGAGAATTCAGAGTAAGCCAGTCTCCCAAAGCTCAGGAACATCGCCGTGTTTCAAGGGGCCTCTGTGCACGCCCCACTTGCACTGCAGCTGAGGGATCCCAGAGAGCAGCTCACCCCAGCTTTTATAGCAGGGGCCACCGTAGGCTGACATATGGAAGGACACCCTATTTCCAGAAGGGACTGAGTGGTTCTGGCCAGTTCTTCTCTATCTCAGCATGTTGCATTCTGACCACATTCCACAGTTATTCTTAAGAATTACAAATGAAGTAAAGGGGAAAACTGGGCTAGTCCAAGGTCACCCAGAGAATTGTCCTGTACCACCTTCTATATGCAGCTACCAAGCTGATTTCTGTTGCTTGCCAGAGGATGTGTTTTAACTGATACAGTAGATCAGGTACTTTCACCATTTAAAATGTATTTCAGCCCATGGATTTCTGATAGTCTGATGATTGCAGTTACATCCTGTTAGCTCTCCTGTATTTTCATTTCTCTCTCTCTCTCTCTCTCTCTCTCTGTCTCTCTCGGAAACCTGGGTATTTAATCCAAAGCACTCACTTTTACATCTCTAAGAACTTATTTACTGAGAAAGATAATTTAGTTAACAGAGAGATTTTGACCTGGGTACTTGGATATGTATTTTCATTTCCCTAAAAAAGTCATGACGTAATAAAGGCTTTGTTCTCCTTTCTATAATCTGAAGTTAAGAAAATAGACATTCTGTGGATTTGTTTGAGAAGTAACTAGGCTGTTTCTATATCTCCAGCAGTTTGTTAAACTATGAAGAAACTATATATACAAATAAACAAAAGTTTATTTAGACAATTTCTTAATCTCAGTGTTTACAATTTTGGACTTTATAAGTATTTATAACATACCATATAATATATAATTGCATTATTATATTGTAGACACATATTATTCACTACAATTATGGTGCTATTCTATATTAGCATTATAGTACAAGCCTGTTAAGTATTGTCACTATTAAGTAATTTCTTTCTGTAGACAATAGATCCTTTAACTTTTCTCTCATCATATGTAGTTAGTAAGCAATTATGGAACACCTTTCTTGTAAATCTTGCTGCTAATATGTAAGCTAGTGAGAATGCAAAGTAAAAGACCCAGGCAATATCTTTGAGGAATTTAAATTTTTTTCTACTTTTCTTCAAAGTCACAGTAAGTGACATTTCAGGAAGAAGGATCACCTTTGTATGTGTCCATGTGTATATTTAAATAGTATAATTAAAAAATATATAGGTTGCCTTCTGGACTAGCCGTTTTTACATTGGAAAATGGTTTTGGACCTTTTATAAAGCAATTGAAATACCATGACATATAATTTAGATGGAAATACTACAAAGAGCATTTTTTTTTTGTTGATATTTGAGAGAGGGAGAGTTCTAGAAAACAAAGGAATTTTGTGGGATTAAGAAGAAAATCAATATAGTAATTACTCTTTTACCTAGAATGTTTACCTTGTATTTACTAATTCCTGCTCGATTCTTTAGTACATGAAGGGAAAATAACACAAACTGAAGATGGATGGCTCATCTTCAGTGAAATGTGGTCTTGTGGTTATTGAAATATAAAGACAAAATATCTCAGGGGTACTTATCTGCTATGTTGGAGCAATTATTACTAAGAGTACAATGCAATGGAAGATTGTGGCATTAGGGTATGACTGATGTACCTCATTGGGTTTATTTTGACTGAAGCCCAAAGTACTGAATAATTGTCGATCCCTGACTTGTTTGTAATTTAGAAACAATAATGACAAATGAGAAATGCTTATGAGTAACTGATTAAGCATTGGTGGCAGTTGCCAAATCCAATGAATGTCAAATATGATTCTGTTCTGCTCCGTCAAGGGCCTATCATGGATAAAACAAAGTGTTTCTTCTGGGAATAAACAATTTGAGTCACCAGTTGCCTGATGTAAGATATCCTGTTGACTTTTGCAAATAGGAAAGTTGAATATTACAGTTTCATTGTTGTTGTTCTTGTTGCTGGGGATTGATGATCCTCATTATATTTTATTTTAATCAGTCTTGGCCCAGTGGCTCATGCTTTTAGGAACTTAACAAATATTTCTTAAATAGCTAACAAATGTATATTGAAATCAGTTCCTATTTCCTGAGCACATGTCAAGAGGATCTAATGGTAAAAGAAGTTTCTTGAGCAGATGAGAATATGGGATGTTACTTTGGTAGAATGGGATGGCAAAAAAAAAAAAAAAAAATAGTATGCAGCTTGATGTGTGTATTCTTGAGGTATTGACTGATAGATAAAATGTGGTTTGGGGTTTAACTGGTGGGTTCTGTCCTAAGGCAGATGTAGCCTTACATGTTTTAGAGAACTAGAGACTTCAAACAGTCAGAAATAATGTATGCTTTTGCCTAAACCTGTGAGATATATTATTTAATCACTATGTCAGATTATTATTAATAAGAGTAATTATCCCAACCAAACTATATTTGCTACAAGAATGACGCATTTAATAATTCTGTGCAAACAACTTTCTGGATATCACTCCTAGGTTGCCACAGTGCTTCTTTGCTTTCAAATTACCATCAACAAATTATGCTTAATAACTCAAATCATTATCAGTTAACTAGGTCACTAACTCTTAGTGCAAATGAAAGTTAAGATTTCATTCTATGGGAAAACTGAATAAAAGAATAACCAGTTATTATATTGATAATTTACATTTTAGATGTTAAATAATCACCCCCCACAAGACAGTATAAATGTTATAATAAAGGTAGAACATTGGAAATGAAAAGTTGGATTTTCTCCATTGAAAATAAACATCGATGTTATTTAAAACCTAAATGACTAATCTAGGCACATTTCCATACCTATCTTTCCCAAATTGATAATACAGAATATTATTATTGTTACTGTGGGCTTAAAAAAATGGGAGAGGTGATGGCCACAGGGTTTGGAGTCAGCTTTATTGTGTTATAACTCAGAATGATAAGCACTGGCTAAAGTTTTGAAATACAGAGGTCAAGGCAATATTGTGAGAACAGGAAATATTAAGAAATCTAGCACTGGTTACTCAGCTCCATCACAGCCACACATGAAGCCTAAGTTTCTAAACAGGACAGGATTGAGGAGAATATTTAAAGCCTGATCCTGTGGGGAAGACTAGCCACAGAATGAGACCTGTGACAGCAGAGTAGTCAGGAAAGGCTTTGTGACAGGCTGTGACAAGATCAGGGATGAGTTCACTGATGCTGAGACACACTCTGGGCAAGGGGCACCTCGAGGGAAAAAGCAATGAGGCACAACTTAAGGCAGTACTTTCTGGAATGACCAGGAAACAAGTCATACCAAATTCAGGTAACATTTGCTTAATAGAACTGGGAAGATTACTGCTTCTGGAACCTGTAAGCATTGGTTAGGGTTCCTGCTCTGTCTTGCTAATTCTGAGAAATTGGGCCAGTGGCCTAACCTAACTCTGCCTCAGTTTCCTCATCTGTGAAACAGAGATATCAATTGTATGATCTTCACAACATTGTTCTCAGATTCAATTTAAACATAACCCTCAATTATTTTTCACATATAAGGTAATTATGTGGAGAAGAACTAAGACAGTTGTATTCAGAATTAATTGGAACACAGAGAGTCTGGAGGCAAGAAAAACAGGAAAGAGTTTATGTTGATCTGAGGGCAGTGAGAATAGATAAAAAATAGGCATCTACACGAGACATGACGGAGAACAGATTGTATCTCATTTTCAAGGACTGTATACCATGGAAAACTGGCCATTTCTCACAAGGAATTGGAACACAGAATAGAAGTGCCAATTAATAGTAGAATGTATAATAAAATAATAGCATAAACATACAAAGGATTACTATATGCTAGTGAGAATTAAAAAAAAAATACAACTATTGCTGCTTGGAACATCATGATTATACACAACAAGAATAATGTTCAATAAAAGATACCAGACAGAAAAACAGTGTGCACAAACTATAAGCCATCCCTATAAATTTCAAGAACAGATATGGCAATATTAGCAAGGATAAAATTATTAATGAATGTCTTGTTCTGTCAAAATTTATCAAGCTGTAGATGTATATTTTTGTACCTCTCTGCATGTATACGATACTTCAGTGATTCTTTTTTCCTTCAAAAAACTACCATTTATGGAATTCTCTCTACATGACAGTTATTGTCCTCACTACTTCAAGTACATGGTCTTAAATCTTTTCAACCAACTTCAGATTAGGTACAGTTATTAACTCGATTTTTATCGAAACAACTGACAACTTAGTTTAATTATCTGGAACAAGATCATGCAGCTATTTGCAGCAGAGGCTGTGATTTCAGTTTTAGTTTGTACGACCCTAAATCCCATGTGTTTAGCCACTGTACCGCATTGCTACACTTCAAAATGCCTCTGAAGCATATTGCAAACATTTAGATTAATCATTAACACCTTCCAAAGGTGTTTTGGTCTTAAAATAATGGAAGGATATGAATCAATAAGTATTTCCATAGAGTGGAGGCCTTAAGAACTTCAATAGATTATAGAACAAATACCTTGTCCTTGGCTCTGTCATTGAGAACAAAACCTAGAGTTAAGACTATAGGGTTCCTGAACACTGTCTTGGAAGATTAGGGGATAATCACCTTGGCTGTTTTGAACCATATTAAAAAAAAAAAAAAAAAAAAGCAAACAAACAAAATAAAAAGACAAGAAAAGTAATTTTAATGTGTAATTTTTTCTAAAATCTGATTTTAATAAATAGTCCATGAAAAATATCCATGACCTGTATGGCTAGCTTTAGAGAAGCATAATTTGAGGTATCCTTTTAAGAAGAATTTATAGCAAGTTCATGTGTGCTGACAAAATGTCTTTTTTTTTTTTTTTTTTGTGGATGTACTTTTATTTTGCAAGTTTCCAGCAATTTCATATTAAAATAGAATCTTTACTTTCTTGGCTGATAGCATTCTCATTAATCATTGTTTGTCATTCTAAACTATTCTTTCTTTCATATGATTGAAATGAATGCTTGAATGATTAGTTCTTTCCCTCAATTTACATACACAAAGGGAGAAAGAGCTTTATATATAAGCCTTTTGCTAATCTGTCCCTTGGCACTGCAGTTGACACTCAAGGAATGTTTTAGGAGATACAACTTAGGGAAATGAAAAAGGACAAATAGAAACTTTCTAGCCCCAAGAGAGGTTTTTACTATATTGCCTGTTACAAAATGATAAATTAATATATTAATAGAAACTTTTCACTTCCTCAGTCACAACTAAAGGGCTGTCAATAACTAAGAGTGGTTTTGCTTTTGAAGGAGAGAGATTCTAAAGACTGAACAGTTTAGTTTTTTATTTGGGAAGTATTTTGAGCCATATAATTCTCCTGCTGTAGCACCTAAGTTTATAAATTCTCCACAATTTTTAAGGAAAATGTTTTTCACTTCACTCTTCACAAAAGCTTTCTTCCCTTGACCTTTTTCTTTTTTATGCCAAAAATATATTTATAAGCTATACATGTAAATTTAATTGTGTGCCTTCAATTTACAAAGAAGTAGCTATCAGATATTATCAGAAATAATGCAGTTAGTTAATTATAATTTAATTTGGAAAGGCAACTGTGGAATGTCCAAATTCTATTTTGTCCTAAGTCACTATTCTTCCACACAGAGACCTAAAAAGAGATTTATTCACAAAAAGGGCATAGAATAATAAAACTGTCTCATATTTTTAGCTGGAGATTTGCTAGGTTCAAGGAAAGCTATATTGTACAGTTATAGTAGGTTGGTGCAAAAGTAATTGCAGTTTTGGACTGTGAATTTTAAATCATTATAGCTAGGCTCAAACACATTTTTTATTAATCAAAATAGGAACCCCTACAATCAACACATTGTTGTCAATGAGAAATAAGTTTGTTTATTCCTGTAGCATAAAAATCTGTACTTTGGGGTTTCACAAACTTTTTGGAAAGCATTTTCTGCATCCTGCTGGTTGTGGAAGCATTTTCTCTCCAAAAAGTTGTTGAGATGCTTGAAGAAGTTGGAGTTGGTTGACAAGAGGTCAGGTGAATATGGTGAACGAGACAAAACTTCATAGCCCAATTTGTTCAACTTTTAAAGCGTTGGTTGTGCAACCTGCGGTTGGGCATTGTCATGGAGAAGAATTGGGCCCTTTCTGTTGACCAATGCCAGCTGCAGGCATTGCAGTTTTTGGCGCATCTCATTGATTTGCTGAGCATACTTCTAAGATATAATGGTTTTGCTGGGATTCAGAAAGCTGTAGTGGATCAGACTGGCAGCAGACCACCAAACAGTGACCATGACCCTTTTTTGGGTGCAAGTTTGGCTTTGGGAAGTGCTTTGGAGGTGCTTCTTGGTCCAGCCACTGAGCTAGTCATTGTCAGTTGTCATATAAATCCACTTTTCATAGCATGTCACAATCCAATTGAGAAATGATTCATTGTTCTTGTGCATAAGAAGAGAAGACGACACTTCGAAAAGACGATTTTTTTTTTTTTATTTTCTATCGGGTCATAGGGCACCCACTTATCGAGCTTTTTCACCTTTCCAATTTGCTACAAATGCCAGATGACCATAAAATGGTCGACGTAGAGTTCTTCAGCAACTTCTTGAGTAGTTGTAAGAGGATCAGCTTCGATGATTGCTCTCAACTGGTTGTTGTCAACTTCCAATGGCCAGCCACTGCCACTGTGCTCCTCACCTTCAAGGCTCTTGTCTCCTTTGCAAAACTTGAACCACCACTGCACTGTACGTTCATTAGCAGTTCCTGGGCCAAATGAGTTGTTGATGTTGCAAGTTGTCTCCGCTGCTTTACAACCCATTTTGAACTTGAATAAGAAAATTGCTCAAATTTGTTTTTTGTCTAGCATCATTTCCATAGTCTAAAATAAATATAAAATAAACAGCAAGTAGTAAGTCTTAGCAAAAAAAACATAAAGGGAGAAATGTGCCTCAAAATGCTGTATAACATAACCACATTTATTTCAGAATGTATTCCAATATCAAATGGCAAATTTCAACAATGCTACAACCACAGTTACTTCTGTAGCAACCTAAATATTTACCTGAAGCTTTCTTCCTCCATTACCCAAATCCACTGAAACACAGTTTTCAGGTCATACCTACCAGAATCAGAGTAAAATGAGTCAGAAGGATATAAACTAGGCAAAATATTTGCCTTTGATAGATTGCTAGTGAATAATGAGCACTTTATGTAAACTAAATAATTTCATTGCTACAGCAACTCCATGAGACATGTATGACTATTACCTTCTTGTTACAGGTGAGAAAACTAAAGCTCGTGCAATTTGTTCAAAGTCCCTTGTCTCAAGCCTAAATCTAAATCTACATCTGATCCTTCCGTCTTCACTACATTTTACTGTCTACTCCTTCCCTCTGCAACCCAATTCTCATTCAGAGCAAGTAGCCCCAGTCTAGCTGATACCCTCAAAGAGGGAAGAAGAGAGACCATTTGAATAAAGAGGTAAAGAGGAGGCGTTGCTGCTAGAGTCCTAGGGTTCTTATGCCTCAGTCCATAGCGAGGCAGCAGCAAGATGTAGCTACTACCTTCATGCTTGCTAGGTCTTCCACTGCCTTGAAAACCTTCACTCCCTGAGGTGTGACAATGTCTAGAAATGAGACTGAGCAGGTCAGCACTTTCTCTTGTAAGGGATTTGTTAATTATACAACAAAAATTTATTGAGCAAGCATTGTGTGCCTGGCATGTTCCTAAGCACGGGGATTCAGTGGAGAACAGGATAAACGTGCTCCTTCTCAAGGGTGTATATTTTATTGGTGAGGGAGACGACCTTACATAGGTCAACAAATGCATATGATAATCTCAGATTGTGAGAGTAGCAATAAAGATGATAACAGAGTAATAGGATAGAGAATGATGAGATGATGAAGAGGATAATTAACATTTTAATTAGATTGTTTCTTTGGGTAATTTGGTTAGAGAAAACTGCTCTGAAGGGGTGACATTTGAAATAAGTACAGAATGTTAAGAGGGAGCAGAATATTCCAGGCCAAGGTGATCAACTGAGGATCAAGATTTCAAAGGAAAGAAGGCAGGCCAGGATGGATAGATCTACTGATGGCGCAGTGGTGAGTGATGTAAGATGAATTCAGTAGAACAGGATCTGATCATTAGTGCCTTTTAGGGACTTTTGGGCGGCATTCTGAATGTAATGTGAGGTTTCTGAAATATAAAGGACTGGACCTGATTATGTTCTTGAAAAGGTGACTCTGAGTGCTGTGTGGAGAATGGATTTGGGAAGTATGTGGAAAGGTGATAGAAATGGAATTAGATAAAAATAGCAGAAATAACCTTTATGAGATAGGGGTTTCCTTCACAAATTCTTTACCTAGGCTGATGTCTCTAAGAGTTTTTCAACATTTTCTTCTAGAATTCTTATGGTTTCGTGCCTCAGTCTGTTATCCATTATGAGTTGATTTTTTGTGAGACGTAAGAGGTGCGGATCCTGTTTCAATCTTCTACATGTGGCTATCCAATTTTTCCAGCATCATTTATTGAATAGGGATTCTTTTCTCCAGTGTACGTTTTTGTCTGCTTTGTCAAAGATCAGATGGCTATATGAGGATGGTTTTATATCTGGGTTTTCAGTCTTGTTCCATTGGTCTATGAATTGTAAGACTTTCAAGTCAAAATTGCTCCTTGATCCATGGGCTGCAGAATGGATACATGTTAGCAAGCATGAAAACAATATCGTGTCTCTTTGTACAATCCCATCAGAGTCTTGGGTTTCTAGATACATTGTTAAAGAGCAGTAATATTTTGAAATCTTTTTTTCTGAGCAGTAGGTCACAACAGTAGGCTTAATATATTCAGTAAAATCTGCTATTAATAGATGTGCTGTCATCCAGGCTTTGTTGTTCCATTTACAGAGTACAGGCAGAGCAGATTTAGCATAATTTTTAAGGTCCCTAGTATTTTCAGAATGGTAAATGAGCACTGGCTTCAACTTAAAGTCACTAGCTGCATTAACCCATTAACAAGAAAATCAGCCTGTCCTTTGAAGCTTTGAAGCCAGGCATTGGCTTGTCCTCTCTAGCTATGAAAGTTCGAGATGACATCTTCTAACAAAAAGCTGTTTTGTACACATTGTAAATCTATTGTTCAGTGTAGACACCTTCATCAATTATCTTAGCCAGATCTGGATAACTTGCTGCAGCTTCTACACTAGCACTTGCTGTTTCACCTCGCACTGTAATGTTATGAAGATAGCTTCTTTTCTTAAAACTCATGAACCAACCTCTGCTAGCTTTCAAATTTTTTTCTGCATCTTCCTCATCTCTCCTAGCCTTCATAGAATTGAAGAGATTTAGGTTATTGCTCTAGATTAGGCCTTGCTTTAAGGGAATGTTATAATTTGACTGGTTTGATCTTCTATCCAGCCCACCAAAACTTTCTCCATATCAGCGATAAGGCTGTTTAGCTTTCTTTTCATTCGTGTGTTCACTAGAGTAGCATTTGTAGTTTCCTTCAAGAACTTTTTCTTTGCATTTACAACTTCGCTAATTGTGTTGTAAGAGACCTATCTTTCAACCTATCTTGGCTTTTGACATGTTTTCCTCACCAAACTTAATCATTTCTAGCTTTTGATTTAAAGTGAGAGATGTGCAACTCTTTTCTTTCACATGAACACTTTGAGGACATTGTAGGGTTACTAATTGGCTTATTTCCAGTAATGTTTTATCTCAGGGCATAGAAAGGCACAAGGAGAGGGAGAGAGA
Organism: Eulemur rufifrons; assembly: GCF_041146395.1. Classification (NCBI taxonomy): domain Eukaryota; kingdom Metazoa; phylum Chordata; class Mammalia; order Primates; family Lemuridae; genus Eulemur; species Eulemur rufifrons. The sequence goes on from NC_090992.1 coordinate 22,207,805, forward strand.
CAGGGCAATGGCCAGTTGGCAGAACAGTCAGAACACACATAACATTTATCAATTAAGTTTACCTTCTAGCCAGATCCAATTTCGAGCACTTGTAGTCCCTGCTACTCTGGAGGCAGGAGGGTCACTTGAGCACAGGAGTTCAAGGCTATAGTACACTATGATTGTGCCAGTGAACAGCCACTGCACTCAAGTCCTTAAGCCTGGGCACCACAGCAAGACCTCTTAGAAAAAAAAAATGCCTTTCATTTGGCATTCTTTGTTGTGCCCCCAAACACTTGCAATAGTAACATCAAAGATGACTGATCATCAAACAGATATAATAATAATAAAGTTGGAAATATTGCAGGAATTACCAAAATGTGATGCAGAGACACAAAGTGAGCACGTACTGTTGGGAAAATTGTGATGATAGACTTGTTTGTCACAGAGCTGCCACAAACCTTCAACTTGCAAAAATACAGTACCTGTGAAATACAATAAAGCAAAGACCAATAAAACAAAGTATGCCTATAATCAGTAGTTGATGTATCAGAAGTTACCTTAAAATCGTGTCATATTGTTAAATTTCTCATATAAAGCAGTGAAAAAAACCAGAATGAGTTCTTTGAGTGGGAGTGAGATTATGTTGAAGGAGATCAGTGAAGCCTTGCTAGTTGAACACAGGGATACCTTGAATAAATATGGTTTGTGGTTAGCAAATATGCAAATTGGAGTAGCTTTAGTATATCCCTTATGGTTCTCATAGTAAATGAAAAAATTAAAGAAACTCTCATGTTATCCAATTAATGAAAATGCCTGTAAAACAGCAAACATGTCTGTTTATGTACAGTAAGTTCTTATAATGTGCCAGTCCCTGTACTAACTATATAAGTATGACCTCATGAAATTCCTTGAATAATATGAAAAAATATTATTTCTCCATAGTAGGAGTGAGGGATCTGAATCTTAGAGAGTTAAAATAATTTGCCTATGTTCACATAATTTGCAAATGGTAGATACAGTTTTCATCCCAGACAGACAAATTAAAAACAAAAATTACTATTAAAATAAAACTCTAAATTAAAATAGTGTCAATAACTATAAGAAATTCATTGCCTGTCATGGAATTCATGACTTGCTGTCAAAACTTTATAATTCCAGAAATGTCTTTTAGTAGCTTAAAGGAAAACAAACAAAGATCAGTTTAGGGTATAATTCAGTGACCAAAAAAGAAAAGAAAAAAGAACAATTAGAAGAAGAACACATTAAAGATAGATGTAAAATATTAGGTTTTATTCCAAGTGTTTCCGCAATGGATAGTAAATGCAATTATGCTAGAGCTGCTCTGCCCAATTTGGTAGCCACCAGCCACATGTGGACACAGGGCACTTCAGTGATTCCTCCAAATTGACATGTGCTGAAAGGTTAAAACACATATTGGATTTCAAAGACTTAGTATCAAAAATGTAAATAACTTATTAATAGTTTATATTGATTACATATTAAAATGGTATTTTGATATAATGGACTAGTTGAAATATATTACTCCAATTAATTTTACCCACTTCATGTAATATGGCTATTAAAAAATTTAAAATGACATATGTTGTTTACATTTGTAGTTGGCATGATACTTCTGTAGGATAGCACTGATCTAGAGGATTTCCTCTGTTCCATCAAAATCCTGAGAACCCAATGGTATCAATAGAAAGTTGTTTTCTGTTATCTTTTAAAAGAAGAGATATATAATAGATGAGCTTAAAAAGGAAAAGTGCTTTAAGAGTTCCAGCGGGTTGCTTTTTATTTCCTGCATCTCCCATGACACTAAATAAATTGTGTTTAAGTAATATCAGGAGTCAAAAGTAAATTTTATAGTAAGAGTTTTATGGTATTTAAAGGTGAATGAATAGCTTCCATTTTCACTTCAAGGTCAAGATCACTCATAAAAGAGGAAACATAATTTCTAAGATAAGAAGAGCCCTTGAACTTAAGGTCTTACAAAATTCATTTTGCTGCGAAGGATAGAATTGAGAACTTCGCACGCTAAGGGGAAAAAATGGGTTGTTTTCCTCAGCACATGGCCAAATTAGAAATTTGATCTTGTTTCTCTTAGAACTTATATAAACCCTTGGACAAATAGGGCTCATTCTACTATATGACATCTACATGACCTAACACATTATGTATTATTCCTTGATCAAATCGATACATTGGTGTCATCACCTTGCTTAGTGAACCTAGACTTAGGAAAAAAAAAATAAGGTAAGATTTTAGTTCATGTCTTTGCTTCCAGAATTTAATGTTTAATTTCCAGCAGTGAGGATACTGAGTTTCAGTCACATTAAAATCTAATAGTGCTTATTCAACATGCCTCATTTCTTCCCTAGATCAGTTCAGGGTAGGTCTGCCTTGGAGAACAACATGTAGAGTCTTTGGAAGTGACAAATACACTGTTGAGGGACATTAATCACATGGAATTTAAAAGACATTTGCTTCTGGCCTTAAAGGCTTTGGTCTGGAACAAATGACAGTCAGAATTACTCAGTCTAAAGTGTTGGAAAATGATCAGAAGTTCGAGTGAGTGACCAGGCATCTGTTGTATGTGAATCTCTCTGTGCATGTCATTCAAAAGAGGAGCATACTTTTAATCTCTGTCAAACTCACAGTTAAATGTAGTTTACCATTTCAAAGATGAATTCCTAGCCAGTGAGAAGAAAACATCTTTGCAACATTTAGACAATTCCAAAACCTTGATGAATAAAGTCTAGTTTACATTCCTCAATTCTTTTGACTACACAGACAAGTTATAGATCTGTAGTCCTTCCTTGGTAACACAAATCTCAGAAATTTTTAAGAAATTATAGAACCGGCCCATTCCTATTCCTTAAGTTTTTAGATCATCCAAAAGTTAAATCAAATGCTAAACATGAAATAAGAGATATCTTACTATTGAAACTTTGTAGGAATTGGTAGTTTCATAATATTTTATTAGTATAAAGGACATAGAGAGTTTGGCACAAATGCATATATACATTTGATATATTTTGAGAATTATTCAGGCCAAAATTCTGTTATTATAACATATTCTTTAAGATAGGATTTTTATTTATTATAAATATGAGAAATATTGAAAAGGAAATGTAAAGGGAATATCTACATGATTTAGAAGTTAGCAAAGTTTTCTTTAGATTAGACAAAAGTGCTATCCAAAAAATGAAAAAAAAGACCACACTAAATTTAGAAATGTATATTAATTTAAAAACATCATTAAGAGAAGAAAAATGGCAGACTATTGACTGAGAGAATATGTTTACAACACATATATTAAACAAAATACTTGTAACCATAATTTATTTTAAAAATCTTAAAAATCAATAAGAACAAAAGCAGAGAACCTCATAAAAAAATGGGAAATTATCTTGAATAAGCACATTACAGAAGGGGATATCCAAATGGACAGTAAATATATAAGAAACTCTTTAATTCCACTAGTTATCAGGGAAATGCAAATTAAAATGAGAAAAAATACCACAACACATCACTTCAAGAAAAAACAATTTTAAAGATATACCAATTGATTTGATGAATTAGAGAACTCAAATATCCATACACTGCTATTTGGATTGTAAAATTATTCAACTATTTGAGAAACTCTTCTTTAGTTGCTACTAAAACCATACATGTGCGTAACATCTAACCCTTCAATTCAATTCTGATGTATATACTCAATGAAATACATATATAACACAAAAGTAATATTTATAATAACTAAATAACTAAAAATGATCCAGATATATTTCTAAGTAAAATAAATAATAATAGGGTATGCATATACTTCGATATTATACAGCTATGAGAACTAATGAACCGTAACTATATAAACAACATGGATGAATTGCATGCACATTAGATTGAGTGGAAAAAATCAGTCATGAAAGTAAACATAAAATATGGTTTCATTTATATAATGGTATAGGATAAATTTAATATACATATGAGAAAATATATATATTGATCCATAAAAATCTATTTTACATGGATTGTGATTATAAAATGCTTCTCAAAGGCCACATAACAGAATATTTTCATTCCCTGGAGATAGACAAGCATTTCTTAATCTGTACACCAAAATGCAACAACCATAAAGGGAAAATACTGTAAATGGATTGTATTAAATCAAGGAATTTGTATTAATTGAGAGCCATCATCATCAGACTGAAAAATGGTGACTTATAGTGGGAGAAAATGTTTGCAGTGTTTGTGTGTAAGGAAGAACACATATCTAGAACAGTAACAAGAAGTAAAACAATCCAATAGAAAATAGCAAATCCGGACAGATGACAGACATTTCACAAAAGATATTCAGGCCGGGCGCGGTGGCTCACGCCTGTAATCCTAGCACTCTGGGAGGCCGAGGCGGGTGGATCGTTTGAGCTCAGGAGTTCGAGACCAGCCTGAGCAAGAGCGAGACCCCGTCTCTACTAAAAAATAGAAAGAAATTATATGGACAGCTAAAAATATATATAGAAAAAATTAGCCGGGCATAGTGGCACATGCCTGTAGTCCCAGCTACTTGGGAGGCTGAGGCAGAAGGATCGCTTGAGCCCAGGAGTTTGAGGTTGCTGTGAGCTAGGCTGACGCCACGGCACTCTAGCCTGGGCAACAGAGTGAGACTCTGTCTCAAAAAAAAAAAAAAGATATTCAAATGGCCAGTAAATACATAAAAATATACTCAATAGCGTTAGTCATCAGGAAATGCAAATAAAACCATGATGAGATACTCCTATATATCCACCAGAATTCCCAAAATGAAAAAGACTGGCAACACCAAGCACTGGTGAGAATGTGGAGCAATGGGAATTCTCACACACCAATGGTGGGAGTGTATATTAGTAAAATTAGTGCAATTGCTCTGATAATATCTTCTTAAATACAGCCAATATGCAGTCTATAACTCAGCCATTCTACTCCTAGCTATGTTCCCAATAGCAATAATTTTTCATAGTGTTGGAAACAACTTATATCCACCAAGAATAAAATGGTACATAAATTGGGATATATACATACAGTAAAATATTGTATAGTAATAATAATGAAACACATCTGTACACTACAGTATGATGAAAATCATAGGAGAGTACATTTTGATGATTTCATTTACATACATTTCAAATCAAACCAAATTAACCTATGGTGTTAGAAGTCAGATTATCGGTTATTTTGGGGGTAGAAATTGTGATTAAGGGTGGCATGAAGGGGACTCTGGGCTGCTGGTAATGTTCTGTTTTGTGATCTAGTCCTGACCTTACAGATGTGTTCTCTCTGTGAAAATCCATCAAGCTGTACTCTGATTATTTGTCCGTGTTTTCTTATGTTATGCTTCAATAAAAATGTACTTGAAATACATAAAATTTTCAATACTTTAAGGCAATTTATTTCTATAGGAACCAATTTATAAAATATGAATTTGCTTCAGGTTGAAAAATAAAGGAAATGATGTTGATAACGAGGGAGGCTAAGGATGTGTGAGGGCAGGAGATAAGTGGGAGGACCCACGATTCCACCAGTCATTTATGAGTACCTTGTGCAAAATGTATCAATTCAGATTTTATTTTGCCCCAGTTTTAGTGAGCTCTCACAAGATGAATAAGTGCCAGGACTTATTAGATGATTTATAATAACAGGAATGTAAGTAGATTGGATAAAGACAGTCTCAAGAAGCTAATGCACTGAACATGGCTTCAGATTCAAACCCAATTCTCTGTTTAAAAACCAGCAGCTTTACCACTCGGCTTTATTCAGTAAAGTTTAAATTTAAATAAAATACCCTCCCCTCTACAGAAAGGCAGTATCAATATTGCTCCAATTTATATTTACTGCCACTAATATATCAAAGACTTCATTTGATGGCCTATGCTAGGAATAATAATTCGGACTCTTGGCTATTGAAAAAAGAATAATTGGTTTTAGAAAACTCTCTGTATGTCACCAGAAAATGGAAACAATTTCTATGTATTCTCCACTTGCCAGATTGACTGTAAGATAGAGATGGTATTACTCGAGTTTAGGAACAGGTACAGACAAAGATATCCCCCTGCTGTGTTGTAAGTCTAGGAAGATACGCCAAAATCCAATGGCTAGAAGCTTTTTTTAAGGATTCAGTTTGCCTTAGAGGTCAAAAAAGGAGTCTTTGAACTGGGCCCATGGTATTTGGTCTATCCTCCCTTCCTTCTTCCCTTTAAATAACTGTCAAAAATTTCAAATTGACTCTTTCACATAAACCTTTAGATTCTCGGCTTCTGTTGAAGAACTGAAATTTGTCTTGCACGTGGTTTGTATTTCTGAATCGTTACTGTCAGCCAAGGCAGAGTGGCCGCAACTTTCTAGGCTGGATATCTTTGCTCATTTATGTTCTCGCCTGGCTGCTGGCTTTCAGTTTGTGATTTTTGATTCAGTCTAACACTGTGCTACCAATAATTAAATTATTCAAGAGAGATAAATGGTTTCTTCACATTCCCCACCATCCTCCCTTTCCTCAGGGTCTTGAAGTTCCACATTCTATATAAACTATATCTTTCCTTTGTGAATTTGAGTACATTTTCTCTGAATATGATTAACATGACTGTAGATAATACCATCTAAGTCATAACATCCTTTCTGAGTTAAAGACAGATGCTCAATCACATAATTCCTTTTAATGTTCCTGTGCTTCTTTTTCTCCTTCCTTTAAATACCGGTAATCATGATTTCATCCATCTTCTAATGAGCTATGGAGTTTAGTAAAATAAAATTGAGCAGGAAATTTATCACTATTCATCTAAAAGAATCATTTATTTTAATACCGTGCCTGGGAAATAGTTAAACTTGTGCTACAATAATGTTTCCAACCCTTAAAAATTTAACAAGAGAGTGCAGGGGAGTCATTACTCACATTGCAAAGGAGAAAACCTATGCTATAGGCTTTATATTCTGGCTGCTATGACTACAACTACTAAGAGTGCTACAAATCAAAACAGGGTCAGGAAGTAGCTACCGGGCTTTATGCCCAAAGAAAAATTCAAGTGATTAAAAAGTTCTAGGAAAATGGTCAAAATGACAAACATATCAGAATATGTGATTAAAGATTGCCAAGATTGCTTTCTTAATTTTTTTATAATACACATACAGTTGGTTCTCTTTATCCCCAAGAGAGAGTTCCAAGCCCATCAGTGGGTACCTGAAACCACAGAAAGTACCAAACCCTATGTATACTATGTTTTTCTTATGCATACGTATCTATTACAAAGTTTAGGATGTGACAACAAAACTAGCACAGATTTCTTTTTCCTTCTTCACATTTCACGGATAGAAGATTTGTTTTTACTGTAGACTTTAGCAACCTTAGCATTCAATTCTTTTTTTCTTTCCTTATTAAGTAAAGAACTTTCACCTTTTCACTCTAAGGAAGCACTTTATGGCTTCTTTTTGGCATATCCAAATTGCCAGCATCGCTACTCTTCCACTTTGGGGCCATTACTAAGTAAAATGAGCATTACTTGAACACAAGCACTGTGAAGCTGGGACATTTGATCTGACAACTAAGAAGGGTCCTTGGTGACTAACAGGCAGGTAGCATACACAGCATGGAGATGCTGGACAAAGGGATTATTCACATCCCAGGTAGGATGGAGCAGGACGGTGTGAGACTCATCATGCTACTCAGAGTGGCATGCAATTGAAAATTTAAGAATTGTTTATTTTTCTAATTTTCCATTTAATAGTTTTGGACTTTGATTGACCATTAGTAACTGAAACCATGGAAAGGAAAACCTTAGACAAGGGGGGACTACTGTATAACATATTTATAATTTCTGGGAAAATTTTTAAAAAGTTATGCATTTCTATATTTAAAGAGTTACATTATTCTAAAATTCTTGTTTTAGAATTAGTATTCCCTTAACAGTCACTATCCCTAATTTTGGTTCCTAGAGAAAAATCACTTTTAAACACTATCTTTACTTTTTGTGCAAGACAGACCACTATGTTTCTAAATAATATTCGTATGCTGCTTCTTCTTGGTTTATCCAGTTTACCAATGCCTTTCCCTCTGTAGAAGATGAATATTTAGATCCATTTCTTGCCATCTCCACCTTTACCACACCTAAATATACGTTTATCTGTCCATTCTAATATCACAGTTACATCATATTTTTGTTGAGATCAACAATGTTAAATCTTTTAAAAAATTTACATTGTGCTTTTTATATGTTAGGCATTTTCTAAGAACTTTACAAATATTAATTCATTCAATCCTCAAAACATTATTCCCCACTCTAGGAAGTAGGTGTTACTTTTATGTACATTTTACAGAGACAAAACTGAGGCATAGAGGAGGTAAGTAAATTGGTGAAGTTCTAACTGTTAATAACTTGTAGATTTTGGCTTTAGTCTCAAGGAACTTGTCTCCAGAACTTATGATTTTAACCACTATGTTACATAGTCTCTCAATTGTCAATGTTTATATTTTGACCAAGAAACAGCTCGTCTCAGACAAATCATTGACTGTGTTAGGATATTTTTCTTGAATTTAATAATTGCTTTCCCTAAATATGAAAATATCTTCCAAGTTTCTTCTGCTTATTTTCCATTTTTCTATGTATTTTTGTCTGCCTTTAGCATTAGATGCTTTCTTCATATGTCTGGTAATCCTTGGTTTATATTTAAAAGAGAGCACTAAAACACCCATTGGAATTTCTTCATGCATGGAAGATGTTTATCAACTCTCATCTTTACTGTAAGGTAGTTTAGGTTCTTTGGAGAATCTCCAGTATCCATAACTCTTTGGATTATTTTTATGTATGTGTGTGGGAGAAGGATGGTAATCCTTAGTAAACAGACTTCCAATTGCCTGCTTAGCTGGCAGCATATAACCCTCTAGAGGGCTCCCCAATCTTCTGCTGGAGAGGAGGACTGATACCCTGTTGCATCAACATAAGCATGGGATTTGGCACTGAGATTATGTCTTAAACAAATTTTTAAACAATCCTCTTGTTTATAACCCCACTTACTTGATGCAGTCAGTCACTAAGCCATTCAAATCTCTCTTATGTAATTTGGGAAATAGCTTTCCCATTTCCAGCTTAAGATTCATTTTTTGAAGATACTAAGTCGTCACCATTCAATTAACTTTCAATTTATGGTTGTCTTATATTCTACAGTTATTGAGGATATTGCACATCCACATTGTATCATTTTAGTAAAGTTTTAGGAAACAGAAAAGGTAAATAGCATGTTCACTATGCCAAATTTAATGAGTCATCAATTTTTTTTTCTTCCTAGAAAGATTTGTGAGTGAATATAATGAAAATTCAAATACAGATATGGAGTTTTAAGCAATATATAAAACATTTTCTGCTTGACTATAAAATCACTCTATGCTTTCCAATTCTGAATTCTACTGGGGAAAAATATGGCTCAGCTTTTGCCATTTAGGGGTAAGAAATAGACCTTATTTGTAAAGAAAACACTGTTTCCTTCAATTTGGCAAGTGGTCACTTCAAAAATAAATTGTATCTGATTTGTATGCGATAGTTAATAATAAACTATTTTTGAAGGGTATATCAGTAGGGAGAATCATCAATAAAATAAAAATATATATGTATTTACATGATCACCTTTTTTTGAATTGAACTGTATGCCATTGTCAAAAAATGTGGAAGAGTCACTAATTTGCTACATGTTCAAGAATCATGTATGTCCAAGAAGTATGTGCTTTATTGTGTTCTATATTTAATAAAAAATAGAGAGGAAGTTCCATTATTCTCAAAGAGATATCTCAAACTAAACTACAAATTTTAAACAGATTCGGTAGTCAATGAAGCCATGTTCTACTATCATTTTTATTCTCTCACTTTTAGTTTAGTTCGCTTTGAACACTGGCGTCTTTAAAAGTGTTGTTTCCTAATTCTCCCTTGCTCTGGTATAAAAAGAATCTATACGCTTGTTGCACTTACCTGTTAATGTGAAACCCAGTTATTTAAGAGTGTAGGTTGTGGTGTAAAGGACATGGGATTTAGGGACCCTGTATCACGCATTGTATGACCTTGTTCATGTATTTGACATCTTTAAGCTTTAGTTTTTTTCATATGGAAATAGGTCACATATAGATCACATAGATTTTTTCTTCTAGACGTTTTCTGAAGGTTAAATGAAATAGCCCATGTACTTATCACAATACTCAACACATAGTAAGTATACAATAATGTTAACATTTACTGTTATTTTTATTTAATTCAACTGGCTAATACAATATTCCTTAATACAAAAGCAATAATCCTGTCGTCTCTCTTTTTTAAACGTATAGTTCTTTTTTTATTATGGAAGTAGTAAATGTTTTTACTTTTAAAATAATTTGTGCAGATAGGTTTGTATACCCCTGGTTCAGTTAATGTTTTCAGAAGTTGTTTAATCAGGATCAAGCCTCTAGCAAACTATTCCTGATCCCTAGAAAGAATGATGAACTTTTCTGGCGCAAAATATGTTTAAATATTTGGTTTTGGTTCTTATAATATAAATTTAGGTTTCATCAGTCAGTAAACATACAGTGCAGAGTTAAAAGAAAGAAGTCCAATAAATCTCACATACCATTTTGACATTTAAAACTGCAACCCACTGGTTATCTCAGTTGGTTAGGGCATGGTAGGAATAAAAACTACAAAGTTATTTCTTTGTTAAGGCACAATGACCAACACAAAGATCATAATATAGCAATGAAGAGGAAATTGCTTGGACTTTTACAATATAAATTACAATGAGTTGGCAATGATGACCCATGGTATAGCCTGTTTTGTCATTTTCAAAAGCATTTAATACATATGGCAAATTATGTCATAGCCCTATATATTAATTTAAGAACTTAAAATATTGGTAAATTTCTTTAATGCAAACTCCAGGAAGAAACCAGGACCTGTTCTATATTTCTGAACCAAGTGATTCAAGAAAGCAAACCACCATTTGGCAAGGCCTACCAAAAGACATTAAGATGAAATTTTAAAAAGTGCTGGAAATAGTTTATTTTTGCTATGAAACCTTGGGAAAGTTATTTCATATCCCTAAGCCTCAAGTGTCTTCATCTATAAATGGAAAAAAAAAAAAAAGTTGGCCTACCACATAGAATTTAAGGATTAAAAGATATGAGAGATCCAACAGGGCTCAAATAATATCAATCCCCACACATTGCTTAGTTAATCTTTACATTCACTTCACCAGATATGCATCAACTAGACAAGAACTACTAGGATGAATAAAACATACATATGCTTATCTGTATCTCCTGCATAGAGATAAATGATCCATACATACATCTACTCATCATCAATTATTTATTTATAGATATCTATTTAGCACACAATTTGTACTGTGACTATGCTAAGTTCTTTCATAGAAAAATAAATAATAATAATGTTAACAATAGCTTATTTTATTATATTTTCAATATTATCAGAACCTGTGCTGAGTATTTTATATGGATTTGTCATTTAATTTTCACTGTGGTCCTATAAGTTACAGATTATTATTTTTCTCCATTTTACAACTGCAAGACTTAATCCTTCCCATCAAGAAAATGTCAATCTGAAACGCAACAGATTTTTACACTAATACCAACAATCAAAAATAATAATAGTGCATAGGTAAAGGGGAACTTACTGAAATGGTACTGTAATTTAGGACAAGAGATTGCACTTAATTTTTCAAATATAAATTACTAATCTTAAGAAAATTAGAATACTTTAAAAATTCAATAGCAAAATTATTGTGACTATAATTTAGTCTTTCCCACAAGGATTTACAACTCTGGTCCCCAACTCCCAGGCACAGATTGATACCACTCCGTGGCCTGTTAGGAACCAAGCCACACAGCAGGTGAGCAAGCAAAGCTTCATCTGTATTTACAGCTGTTCCCCATCACTGTCGTCACCACCTGAGCTCCACCTCCTGTCGGATCAGCAGGGGCATTAGTTGCAGGAAAACAAGCTCAGGGCTCCCATTGATTCTGCATTATGGTGAGTTCTATAATTATTTCATTATCTATTACAATGTTATAATAATAGAAATAAAATACACAATAAATGTAATGCACTTGAATTATCCCAAAACCATTCCCCGCCCCCATGCCCTCCACCCCTGGTCCGTGAAAAAATTGTCTTCCATGAAACTGGTCCTTGGTGCCAAAAAGATTGGGTACTCCTGATTTAGAAGTTACTTCAATGTTAAAAAGTTGCCAAGATCATCATTATGAATGGTACAGACTTAAGAAAAACTCCCAATTATTTAAATTCCAGAGTTTTTAAAGTTTATAGTCATTGAAACTGACCTAGGACCAGAAAAACTGTACATTTTACTTAATTAAATTTATAGTTCACAGAAAACAAATTTATTCAATTCCTGAAACAGAATAGATCATGACCAATAAATACCTAAAGTATTATTGGGAAAGACCTGCTATGACTATGGTAGATCTTACAAATGTATGTGAAAGCAATCTCACTTATCCAGATTCAAGAAAATATTATTATCAAAAACTTTATGGACAAAGAAGAAATTGGAGAGGCAGAAAAAGTAAAGAATGTACTTGCCTTCAAAGATCTTAGACTTTTAAGAAAATAATAATGTTGTATTTCATAACTGCCAAATATAATTTTTGTTCAAAACTCTTGCTTCAAGAGCCCACAGGAGGGAAAGCGTGCCATGAATAATGCTCTATAGCTAATAATAAGACGTAAATTGGAAGGAAAGGTCAGGCTAAGAAAATAGAAAAAAGAGGGAGCAGCATACAGAGAAAATAGAAAGCTTAAGCAAATGCATGGCAGGAGAGGGCATTTGACTTTTTTTTATTCATTTATGTAATCATTCCACAAAATTGGATCAAGGCCAAACTGTATACCAAGCATGCTTCTGTATGCTAGAGATAAAAAATACAGAAATGAGCAAGACACAGTCTCTGGTCTCAAGATTCTTGCTTTTAAAGATAAAGTCAATGTGTCTGTACGCTAATAACAAAATGCATATTGTGTAAGATGGAGCTAAGTGTCACAAAAAAAAGATGTAAAACAGCAAGGGGCTAGAAAGTGGCATGTAGGGGCATGTAGGTGGCTCAGGGTGGAGCCTGGTAATTTAGATGGGAGAGTTAACAAAATCTGCTCTGTCAAGGAGACAAGACTAGAAGGCAATGAGGAAATGAGGAAGGACAAAGGTAGATACTCAAGGAAAGAGTGGACCATGTAAAAAGTAAAAGTAACATAAATGCAAAGATTCTGAGTTGGAAATACCTTTGGCAGATGGAGAAAAAAAAAAATACTGATGTGGTTAGAGCAGAATGAAGGGGAGTAGAAAGTGAGGAAGGTCTCGTGAACCATGACAAAAGCATTTTCTTATTTATTTTATCCCTGACTGACAAGGAAAGCTATTAGAGGCTTTTCTGCAGGAGAATAGCATGATGTGGGTTAAACTTTGGTCAACCTATCAAAAACAAGGACGTGTGATAAGGAAACAGTGTCAGGGCACACAGTAAGGTATAAGGCACACCTTACCTTGACTGAGTGGATTTGAGATTGCGGACACAATTTGAAGGGTTAGCAGAAGTCAAATTTTTTTAAAGGGCTTTAAGTGTCAGGATAAAGATTTTTCTCCTTTATTTTGTAGGCAATTTATTAAAAGTTAACACCAAAATATATTAATATATACAAAGAGAACAACATTGGAGAGACAATGATGAATTTGCAGGAAGGGATTTCACCCAGGCTGGGGTGGTCAGGAAAAGCTTCATGGGTATCTTATCTCCCCGGATGCAGGGACCCTGCATCCAGCAACGTGAGCAGCCTCATTACTGTCACTCACAATACCCGCTGGTCCTTGAAGAGAAAGAAAGATGAGTCGTGGCCAAAGTCTGGAACGCAGCCAGACTCACTGGTGAGCAGAGCTGCTCTGCCATTAATCTTTTGGACTGGGCATGTGCAGAGAATGGATGAGCTCAGAGCCTAAGGAAAGCTGTTTGGAACAGCTGCAGACAAGAAAAGCGGGAGACATATTTTTGTCATTCACTGACATTCAGTGGAACTGGCTGAGCCCCAGCTATGAAATTCTGAGAAATGGTGGCATTCCCAGGTCAAGTCTTAGGTACAGGAGTTAGAAAAGTCTCTTTCTAACCTAAGAATAGGACAAAACCTAACCTGAAGAGACAGAACTGTGACTCAAATTACGAATTAAATTGTCCCTGATATCGGAACCCGCTTACCTCCAGTAGCCATGTCCCTGTAGGTCCCCTGCACAGAGACATACACATATAGAAGTGAAGGAGCTCAGGAAATTTCACCCCAAAATATGACTCCTTGGTGTAAAGAATATTTTAACATAATTCCTTCCTGGAATTATTGTTACAAGACACAATTAGACTTAAAGCCATGAGTTGGAGCAGAGTAGGGTGTTGGAAACCAATCAGGGGAAGGAGGTTGTCTGTGTAGAAGTTCTGCACAGCATTGGCTTTAGAGCCCAAGTGGGATGAGGGGGCCATCTGGCCAGCCAGAAGCAGTGGCAGTGACTGGAGATCGGTTATGTACAGAGTGATTGATTAAATAAATATACACACTAAGGAAAATGGGAGCCAGGCTTCTCACTGTTGGAGAATGGAATTACAAATATGATAAAGCAAAAAGAAGAACAATGCTGTGGTATTGGATTGTAAGTGGAGGTATCAGTATGAATTAATAATTTAGATAGATGATAGATAGATGATATAATAATATGGAATGTGCTATTTAATTTAAAAGTGCCTCTACACAAAATGTATAAAAATTTCAAATGTACAGTTAGTGATTTTTATAGAGGAAAAGCCTGGTGCATACCACTTTAGTCATTTAACCAAAGTGTATATCATCAATGATGGGATAAACTGAATTTGTGTATTACCTGATATGTTGCAATGCAAAGAACACAGTATCATTCTGTGCTACTTCCCACAAAGACTAATGGGCAGGAAACATCAAACAGACTCCAGTGCAGAGAAACTCTACAAAATAATGGCCCTATAAACTCCAAAAATGAAAAATTTTTAAAAGTCAATAAAGACTGAAGGAGACTAAAGTGACCTACCAAAAGTCAATGCATGATTCTAAACTGAATACTTATGCCACTAAAAACATTATTGAGAAATGCAAAATTTGAATGGTATCCAAGGATTAGGTGGTAGTAATTTATTAGTGTTAATTTCCTGAGGTTGCTGGTTGTGTTGAGGTTATGTAGAAGGATGCCCTTGTTTGTAGCTAATACACACTGAAGTTAATATCACACTGGGGTGATAAGGCATCACATTAACAACTTGCTCTTAAATCATGCGGGGTAAAAAAATGTATCCTATATTCTACTTGCAACTATTCTATATACTGGGGGTGGTTTCCAAATATAAGTCAATGAATAAATGAATAACTAAATAAATAGATGTCAGAGATATTATTTCTACCAGTTAAGGACTAACAACAAAAATTATCAAAAGGTGAACCAGACACAGGGTAATTTTAACCCCTAGGCATAAAAGACAGAATGCTTGGTACATAAATACTTTTCAAGGGCCTAGGAAAATACCTTGAGATTTAGAAAGCAAAATCACACAAAATCATCAACTTCAAATTCAAGCCAGAAAAATAAAACTTGATAAATGCTTAAGCAGACATATTATGCCAACCTCATTAACTGCTATAGTTAATATTTATAAAATTTTCACTATATTTGAGAGCAACTTGCAGGTTCAATTTCTTACAGTGAAAGATTTCTTACACTGGTGAAATAATTGCTTTAAAAAATCAGTCAACCATAAGTGAAGTGATTTTTCTCCTTGCTAAATAATTTTAAAAGTAAAATAACAAAAATACTTTCAAATGTTCAGAACAAATAATATATTTAATGCAGTATGGAGAAGTATTTTAATAGCTTGCATATGGTATTAAGTGGATTCTCCAAAAAGACCAAAAACTGGCCTTCCCAAACCCAACTGGAAGATAGTTTGATATCTTTTAATCAGACAATGTAGCTCTTGATCAAGAAAGACAATTCTAACACTTCTCTTTGAAGAACCGGGCAAAACATAACACAATTGGGATTTTTTTGAATGGATGATCTATCTCTTTAAAAGGACAGATCTTCCAAAACCATGCAGGTGACGGCCAAATAAAAATAACTCACTTCTTTAGCCTCCTATTTCCCTATCAGCCATCAAAATTGTCAATGTCCTTTGGCAAATGATCACCCGGAACATGCCTGTAGTTGCACAAGTGAATTTATTACTTATTGCGTGGAGGGGGGACACATACTATAGAGAACTTTAAGGTGTCTAAGCAAGATAGGTTAGGAACGACCTGTTAAAGGATTTGGGTTTTGATTGGGTAATTTTGAAGAATGTCTAAGGAAGTAAAGGTTTGCTCCAGATTTATTCTTTAAAAAGTGAGGGCAATTCTATGGTTGAATATTTCAATACTTCCCATCTGCAGGGAGGAGAGACTAGCAGGACAACAAGCTTCATTGGTAAAGAAGTAGCAGTCCTTCATTTTAGCTGACAGTAGGAGATATTCAGTATCACGTGAGTTGTACGGTGATCTTGTTTTTGTATCACTTTATGATGGTCTCAGAATGACCGTGCTTGATGTTGATGTTTTATGAGGATTTTTATGGTTGACAGGAGAAAAACATGGTCTAACTGGGAGCATCAGGCCCACCTGTCATAAATGTGGGGCCTATCTGTGAGCATGAGACAAGTTCCCAGATGTCAGTGGCTGCTCTTTTTCACAGTTCTTGGCAGGACCTTTCCATTAGAACAGGGAATACTTTATAGTGCAAACTCCCAGCCTCTTCCGTTCTCACTGTTAATCTTAATTGTTACTTCTGCATTTGTTGGCCTTTTTGGAAGAATTTTAATGCAGAGGACTAGAGCACAAGTTCTGTAGAGTTTGGCTGCCTTGATTGCAGATGAGAATCTGTCTCCTTTAGCGTCTGTAAATGTGGGCAACTTAATTCACATGCCTAAGCCTGAGATACTTCATTTATTAAATAAGATTAATAACTTCATAAGATTGTTTAAGCAATATTATAATATGTATGTTAAGTGTTTACCATAGTTTCTGATGGAGTAAATAGTCAATAACAGCTTTTGTTATAATCAGTCTTGCTGGAGACAAGTAATTGTAACCTACATACCAACTCCTTCACTGTGTGGTGAACTTATCTATGTCCTGCTAAAACCCCTGATCCAACATCAACTCAGTCATTCCACAAATATTTATAAGTGCCTACTGTTTGTGCCCTGGGATTATGCCTTTGAGCTCTTCAGGACCTTAGTTTCTAATGCAATAGATGGTTAACAACCAAAACAACACAAAAAAGTTCAACAAGACAAGGAGATGTTTGTGCAATAATGAAAATAGAAGAGAATGTCTATAGTGACTATCGTAGAATGGTTGGTCAGGAAAGTTTTTTACAAGGAAGTGAGCATTTAAGCAGAGGTGGGATAATCAGAAGAACCAAGCTAGACATATATCTAAGGAAGAACTTATCAGACAGAGGGAATAGCTGGTCTGAAGGGTTTAAGTCAAGACAAAAAAGAGTTGAGCCTGTTCAATAAGCTCCCCAAATACTACCATTTGATCTTCTATTGCATAACAATGAAATTTGAACAAGTCACCAAGAGCTTACTATATCTGAGGGGGGAAATCTTACGATTGTGAATCTTCTTTCAATCCTGAAAAGCCAGGAATGGTTCTTAATATCCTCTGTTTATTCTCTCTAGAGCAGTGCCCTGAAGTGTTTAAGACTGTATGCCTTTCCCCAAACAAATAGAATCAAGCCACGCGCTAAGATCTGCACCTGCTATTCAGATGCATGTGCTGCCTGCAAGAGCTCATATGGGTCTTTCATAGAGACATGTAGGGTGCCACCCACAGGAGGGTACACAGGGTGCTGAGGGTATGCATTGGCTAGTTAAGGGAGTTCTTCAGGTGGGTCATCTTTCAAGGTTTGTGGGCAGGCCTCTTGGTGGAATCTGCAAGCTACTTAGCTGAATTTCTGGTTGGCCCTTGAGAACTGCATAGTGATTACTATATGATGCCTCCCATCTCCCTACTTTTAGCTATCCTCAGATGATTCAGTTATGCTGATTCTCTTAGTGTTCTGGTGGGTTAAGACAGAAGAGGACCTCCTGGGCAGTTTCCCACAGGCTAGGAAAGCCTGAAACTTACTTTTTTCTCACTTTTCCCCATGGGAGATATTGCAAGCTGAAGGGGCCTCTTTTGGCACTGAGCTGTGCTACCTTGGAGGAGGGGTGATACAGGCAAAGTGAAATTGCTCTACTTACTCAAATATGTCCACTCTTACATTTTTTCCCTCCACTGGGATACTAGAACCTCAGCTAGATGCCAGGGCTCCCACAAAGGTACTCCAGCCCATGCTGTTTGCCAAATTGTTGTTTCTGTTGGTAGATGAGAGTGGAAACCTTCTATTCCATCATCTTGCTGACATTACTTTCTGGAAACTTGTTTTTATATTAGGTTGGCACAAAAGTAATTGTGATTTTAGACTGTGAATTTTAAATTCTTATAACTAGGCTCAAACACATCTTTATTAATCAAAATAGGAACCATTATAATCAACACATTTTTGCCAACAAGAAATAAGTTTGTTTATTCCTGTAGCATAAAAAATCCACACTTTGGAATTTGATGAACTTTTGGAAAGTATTTTCTGCATCCTCTTGGTTATGGAAGCGTTTTCCCTGCAAAAAGTTGTCAAGATGCTTGAAGAAGTGGGAGTTGGTTGGTGAGAGGTCAGGTAAATATGGTGGATGAGGCAGAACTTTGTACCCAATTCATTTAACTTTTGAAGCATTGTTTGTGTGACATGCAGTCAGGCATTGTGGTGGAGAAGAATTGGGCCCTTTCTGTTGACCAATGCTGGCTGCAGGCATTGCAGTTTTCGGCGCATCTCAACGATTTGCTGAGCATACTTCTCAGATGTAATGGTTTCTCCAGGATTCAGAAAGCTGCAGTGCATCAGACTAGCAGCAGACCACCAAACAGTGACCATGACTTTTTTTGATGCAAGTTTGGCTTTGGGAAGTGCTTTGGAGCTGCTTCTTGCTCCAGTCACTGAGCTGGTCATTGTTAGTTGTCATATAAAATCCACTTTTCATTGCACATCACAATCTGATCGAGAAATGGTTCATTGTTGTGTATAAGAAGAGAGGATGACATTTCAAAACGATGATTATTTTGATTTTCGGTCAGCTCATGAGGCACCCACTTATCGAGCTTTTTCACCTTTCCAATTTGCTTCAAATGCCAAATGACTGTAGGCAACTTCTCACATAGTTGTAAGAGGATCAGCTTCGACGATTGCTTTCAGTGGGTTGTCAACTTCCAATGGCCAGCCACTGCACTCTTCATCTTCAGGGCTCTCATTTCCTTTGTAAAACTTCTTTAACCACCACTGCACTATACATTCATTAGCAGTTCCTGGGCCAAATGTGTTGTTGATGTTGTGAGTTGTCTCCACTGCTTTACGACCCATTTTGAACTCGAATAAGAAATTTGCTTTTTGTCTAATATCATTTCCATAGTCTAAAATAAATATAAAATAAGCAGCAGTAAGTCATTAGTACAAAACCATAAAGGAAGAAATGCACATTAAAATGATGTATAACATAACCACATTTATTTAAGAATATATTCCAATGTCAAATGACAAATTTCAACAATGCTAAAACCACAATTACTTTTGCACTAAGCTAATACCCAGAATACCGTACATCCTGGTGTTATATAAAATTTACAATCTTTTCCAGCACAAATTACAAAACCACATTTACTCTTCGCCCAGCATTCAGAGTGATCATTTTAAAAAATATGGAGGTTTGTTTTCTTCAAATTGTATAGCTCCTCTATTTAAAAATGTTCAGTGCCTTCTTTAGAATAAGGATATAAATTTCTTAACATGCCATGTATGGTTCAGCCTATTTTGAGATGATGGGTCTTTTGCTCACCATTCTTCAGCTACACAGGAATTCTTTCAAATCCTTAGACTTTCCAGGGTCCTGTCTCTGCTCACAGAGACATCTGCACAAAGCCAGTCCTTTGGTTGGCCTATAAAGCACCCATCCCTTTTCTCTCATTTATTTTTGCTTAGCAAGTTCCTATTGATTCTCCATATAAGTTTTTTAATGTTTCGTCCTTAGAAAATGACTTTTCTGATAGTGACTTCTTGCACTCAGTAAGTTAATCTCACAAAATCCTGTGCTTCCTCAAAGAATTTAGGACATCCTATATTTCTCACTAAATTGTTTGGTTAATAACTGTCCTTCCTCCGGTTAGCTTCTTAAGTTCTTCAAGGACATTCACCATGTCTTCATCCCTTAATGTTTAATCCTTGGTGCCTAACATAATGCCTGGTACTTTCTCTCTCTCCTTCTCTCTCTCTCTCTCCCCCTTCTCCATATATATATATGTATATATATACACACACATTCATATATATGTATATATAAATGGTTGAATGAGTGAATGAACCAAGAAACAAACCACACCTTATGAACATACCAAAATTTAGGAAAATTACTTTTGAGTTAATAAAAGTAACAGACCTAACATTATAAATAATTTTGTTATGATAATGTGTGTGGATTTGTATTTTAATGCTTTAGTTTGATTGAATTTTGAAATAACATCTGGAGCTTTTTGAACTCGAGATAAGACCTATATCTATACACATTTGTTCTATAAATAAGGACATTCTTCAGTCCTCTCACCAGGGCAGGGTGACATAAGAAAAGTATGCTCTGTAGCTCTGGCAAGGCTGCTGCATCTATAGAGACTCCCTTATCAAAATTCTGCCTCTTCACTAATCAGAAAAAGATGACTCAGAACACTTGGGGATCTGAAAGCTTCCAAGATGAATTCCAAATTCCTTTTCTTACAGTTAGAATGTAGCAGAACTGGTGAGATCATATTAATAGAAGAGTTCCTTCTTCTAAGGACCTCTCCTATCTCCTTCTGTGAGCCAAGAGAGCGAAACAGGGAATAATGAAAATGTTCACTTACATAAACATGTACATATGTGTTCCGTTACTATTATAGAGACAACATTAATCTTAGAGAATGTGGACAGGTTTGTGACTTGGACAATGTTGCCTAGACATAACTAGCTTAATTTTCCAGTAAATCTTGGAATCTGTAACAAGATCCCACAACATTATTCTTTCAGAGATAAGTTGGATGCCACTACACGTTGCTGATTTGTATGTGGTGAATCAAATGAACACAATGTGAAAGGTCTCTGGATACCACTGATGATAAAAAAGTCCAAGACAGTCTTGTAAAAAGGTGAAAATCAAATATACCAGTGGGTGGTATTGGCATATTTTATTGTGTGAAAGGGCAAAATCTGCTTCTTTTCTCAGACTTGGCTGAGGCAGTTACCTTGATCTCATCAGCGTTAACAAAATGCCAAACATTTGAATTTGTCCTTTATTTGAGTTCCGCTCGTCTTCTAGTTTTCAATTTACAAAATAACGTTAGTCCAAAACTCTATTTTTCACCTCAACACAGTCTACTCTCTTTTAACTCTTAGCTTGATCTCCTAATAAAGGTAATTTTCAGAAAAAGGCCATTCTTTATCACCCTATCTATCTCAAGTAAGTTCCCCATTCACAATATTTTCTAACTCAAAAATTTATATTTACTTTATGGTAGGTATCATAATTTATTATTTAGTTTCTATTTCTTTTTTTAATATATATATTTTTATTTCAGAATATTACAGGGGTACAAATGTTTAGGTTACATACATTGCCTTTGCGCCAACTGAGTCAGAGCTACAAGCATGTCCATCCCCCAGACGGTGCTCACCGCACCCATTAGGTGTGAATATACCCATCCCCTCCTCCCCACTCCCACCTGCCCGACACTCGATGAATGTTACTACTATATGTGCACTTAAGTGTTGCTCAGTTAACACCAATTTGATGGTGAGTACATGTGGTGCTTGTTTATCCATTCTTGGGATACTTCACTTACTAGAATGGGCTCAAATCCTTAAGTGTAATATGGATAGGGACCATGTTCGCTTTTTTCCCCTCATCTTTATTTCTACAGTTTTTAGTAGAGTACCAACCATAAAGTAAGTGCTCAAAAAATATTGAATAAATTGACTATCTGATTGAATGACTTATTTATTTATTCAAGAATACTGAGTATCTGTTATCTGCATATATTAATTATTATTCATATTAAACAGGTAGACAATTCAGGCTGAAAGCCCACATTCCATCAGCTAGTAAAGAAGAGAGGAAGGATTTGAACTCAAAAGTTTTTATTTTACATCACTATTCTAAAAGCATTTTGTCTACTGTTTCTAGTATTCTGGGAAAGAGTGAAACAATAGGAAACTAATATTTCTGGACCCTCTGCTAGTTCTTCCCACGTTATCTCACTTGCTGCTTCCTGCAATCCTGTGAGGAAGGTATTGTGATTGTTCTTTTCTACATCCATGTCTTCCTATCTTGGTCGAGCAACACATTAGCCTGTGGAGTTTTACAATATTGGTATATATCCTATTTCTCTTTTCGTAAGCTCTGGGTTGAAGACTTATTATCTCTATTTTTTAAAAGTTAATAGTGATTCTAATGCATAGTTAGGTTTAAAATATTTTTCTGTATGTGAACAAAAGAGGCTATTAGAGGTTAAATCATCCAAGGTTGTATCTATTTTTTTAGCCCTGCCATAGAACACTGTACTTTCTCTTTCTCATTAAAATTGATCTCAAAGTAACCCACCGATTTCACCATGTAGCTAACTATTATAGCCTTCTTGTAGAATGTTATATAGCCAAACATCTTTTGCAACAATTCTTAACCACTCAGAACTTCTATATGCCATCTATGGACGTGCAGAAAAATCCAGGTTAATAAATTTTGTCTTAGATGTTTAAATGTTTATAAATTCAGTTTTCTCTGACAGCATATAAAGCACTCTTTGGCTGATTTACATGTTCAAATGCATCTTCGTAGTCTTTCATTCCTTCAACATTTATTTATTGAATATTGCAAGTTTCAAGACAGTATGCTAAGTTGCTGAGTATAGAATGACAAATAGGATTAACACTGACTTCCCCCTTAAATGGAGTTAATATTCTAGAAGAAAGACAGGTATGTATTTAAGTAAATGTTTATGAACCCTGCAAAGAGATACAGAGGGTGCTAAAATTTAGAAGGCAAGAAAAACTGACCCATTCTAAGGAACCAGGACAACTTTTATGAACTATTTCAGTGTATATATCTGGGGGATGGGATGGAAATGGGAGGAAGTGAAGGGAGTTGTCAAAGTGACACCATGATTCTGCCTTGCACAACTGCATATAGAAGGTGGTTACATTTACTTAACTGGGCAAAAGTGGAAGAATGCTAGGTTTGTGTGATAAAATGGAGAAGATGACAAGGAAAGACATACATGTTGAGTTCGGGTCATAAATTTCTTCAGAAGTGGACTACTGGAACTCCATATTCTAAAGCTTAGAGAAGAGGCCGGGGATATAAATGTAGAGGGAGCCAACATGAAGTGATGAAAAATGAAAAGCTCATCTAAGGACAGGATACTGAATAACTGAAGTAGAAGTCTTAAAACTAATCTTTGAAAACCTCTAGTATTTAAAACTCAAATGAACAAGGAGGATCCAGGAAAAAAGATTGAAAAAAAATAGAGAAGTGGGAGGATGAATAGCAAAGGATGGTATTATGAAGCCAGAGGAAAGTGTTTTTCAACAAGGTGAAAATTTTCTACTGTGTTACAATTCTGAGAGATGGAGAAAATGTGAATTAAAATATGATGCAGAGTTTCTCAGTGACCTTGATAGGGCCATGGTGGCCTGTTGACAGGAGATATAAGCAGAGTTGCAATAGATTAATGAGTGAACAGTGAGTGAGGGAAACAAGAACAAAAAGAATCCAGAGTGCAGGTGGAGTAATTGGCTTTAGGTAGGAGGAAAGACACCTTCTTTTTTATAGAAAAGAAAATGAGGAGTAATCTCAGATACATTTTCAATAATTTGTACATATGGTAGCAAAAAAAGAGAAGGAAATCCCTATCTGGTGGCTTCTATGTTCTCTGTGTAAAAAGATATGTGATCTTCTGAGAACGATGGTGTATCATGAGCTAGCTATTGCTGGGTAACAAACAATCTCACATCTTAGGGGCTTAAAATGGCAGACATTTATTATTTCGGGTGAGTTTATGGACGGCATGGCAGTTCAGTTGATCTAGACTAGGTTCCATTGATTTTGGCTGGGCTTGCTCACGTGTTTGCAATCTGCTGCCTGGTCAATTATGGGCTGGTTGATCTAGAATGACTTCAGCTGACACAATTTATTTCCCCTTTAAGTTACCTTTCATTCCACAGCAGGTTGGCCCAGTCTTATTCTAATAGTGGTAGGAGTATTCCAGGAGAAGAAATTGTTATGGGATATATATTTGTGTCACCCCTAAACATATATTGAAGCCCCCTAACAACTGACAAGGCTTTTAAGGAAGTAATTAAGGTTAAATAAAGTCATATTCTACACTCAGATTCTGAGTGGGGAAAAAAACCCAAAATTATGGAAAAGGCATTTGTTGAAGCCAGTTTACAACAAATCCAAGAGGGAGGGGAAAGTGCGTACAGATATTTGAGGCAAATAAATGCAGTTTGTTCACTGTGCAATACGGAAAAGTTGATTGACAAGAGAAATACATTGGTAGTCTAGTCTTTGATGAAGGCCTGGTTTCAATTAATAATCATGAAGTTATAGTCATACCAATTAGCTTTGTGGTGTGATCTTTCCCCCCACACCCCCCAAGAGTACTAAGCTACCAGATGTATTAGTCATCTTGGGCTGCCATAGCAAAATAACAGACTAGATGGTTTAAAAAACAGATATTTACTTGCTCATACTTCTAGAGCCTGAAAGTCTGAGATCAGGGCTCTCTCTTCTTGGCTTGAAGAGAGCTGCCTTCTCATTATGTGCTTAAGATAGCCTTTCCTTGGTGTATGCCTGTGGGGAGAGAGATCTCTTTCTCCTTCTTTTCTTATAAAGCCACCAATCCTGTTGGATTAGGACCCCACCCTTATGAATTCATTTAACCTTAATTGCCTCCTAAAAGTCCTGTCTTGGAAGTGCCATTGCTTATAATAGCAGTGTTGGAGCAATCAAGCTGGAAAGACCTAACAGGCTACTAGATTTAATGATTTGGGCTGTAGAGTAGTTTTAGGGTTGTCAAGATTCAGAGTATATCCATGCCCATGGATCATGGAAGAGTTTAAAACAATATCATTGGAGAGGAGGAAGAATGGAACTGAGAGTCAATTGTCCTATAAATGTTGTTCGTGTGTATTGATGTCATCCAATCCAATGGCAGAGATTTAGTGAGAGAAAACCCATGTGAAGCAGCAATGTCTTCAATAAATAAAAGGACTGACTCAGAGAGATGTGGGTGATTCAACTAGGTCATTTTTCTCCCCTTAATGTTGCTGAGTAATCACTAGTGAGATGCACATACTGGTCCTTAAAAAATTATTTATATGAGGGCCAGGTGCAGTGGCTCACTCCTGTAATCCCAGCACTCTGGGAGGCTGAGGCATGCAGATTGTTTGAGCTCAGGAGTTCGAGACCAGCTTGAGCAAGAGCGAGACCCCGTCTCTACTAAAAAAATAGAAAGAAATTAGCTGGACAACTAAAAATATATATAACAAATTAGCTGGGCATGGTGGGGCATGCCTGTAGTCCCAGCTACTCTGGAGGCTGAGGCAGGAGGATTGCTTGAGCCCAGGAGTTTGAGGTTGCTATGAGCTAGGTTGACGCCACGGCACTGTAGCCCGGGCAACAGAGTGAGACTCTGTCTCAAAAAAAAAAAAAAAAAAAAAAATTATTTATATGAATAATTACCTTATAATTTGCAAAATACAGCTCCCCCAATAAGATCTGCACAATGCAGCAAGGACAAAAACACCAAGGCAGATCAGTTAGGTGTGGTTGGTCCTAAATGATCTCTGAGTGTTTTGTTTTTAGAAGCACTCAAAGAAATGAGATAGCTCAGTTATTCCTACATTCAGATAATCAGCCAAAGGAAAGGGCAAGACTGAGATTACATGACCTGCTATTGTATTTGTTTTTCAAGCCTTTTAGCTGACAGATGGGACTTGAATTTCTCCACCCCTCCACCTTTCTGCTTTGCCAAGTCAATCTCTCATTCTTATATCACTGCGATCTGGGGTGGAGGAAGGGGGCTCAACTGTCTGAGTTATTTTTCTGTGTGTTTACATAGCACTTCTCATTGTAGTCTTTTTGAAGAAGGTTAACAACCTTCAAAAAAGATGTCATCAGTTTTCTGCCCAGATAGAAAAAGCTGAATACAGAAGCAGCCAAGAATAATGGTTAAATTCCCTGAACAGATCTTAACCTGTACCCACTCTACCTTTCTTTACATGTTTTTTGGTTGTAAATAATAGGAGTTGCTTTTAAAAGATATGGCTTCTGATGGAACTTTCAATATATTCCACCTCCTTTTATTTTATTCTCTATAGTTGCACATAGAAGAAATATGGGCTGAGATTGTGAGTACAACGTAAGTTTTCTTCTCCATTTGGGAAGCCTTTTCAATTTTCCCTAGACAGAAATTGGTGTACTTCTTCACTGTTAGTATAATAATGACTACTGGGACTTCTATAATAGCAATTAACTCATCACTTAGTACCTGCCTCTCCTGCTGGATTATGGGCTCTTTGTGGACAAGGTACTTGATTTTTTTAATCTTGAAATGACCCACATTTAGCACAGGGTTTGGCAATTAATAACAGCTAGTATTTATTGAATATTGTTATGTGCCAAGAGCTAAACACTTCACTATTATTCATTCATTTAATTCTCTTAAAAAACAATAAGATAGTAGAAACTGTTCAGCTGAACAGATGCTAGGAAAGAGAATTTTCCAGGCAGATGGATTGTGTGTATAACCCCAAGTCAAAAGAGAGGTTGGCACCCTTGAGGATACTGAGAAGTTTCTTATGCCTTGGACTGAAGGCAGTTAAAGAGTAAGAGATGGGAAGGAGCTCAGTTGGCAGTCAGGCATCAGATTGTAGAAGATCTTCTAAGTCACTTTAGGATGTGGGATTTTATATTTTGCAGAATGGAAAGCCATTTCGGGTCTCAGGATATAATTACCAAATACATGTTAGGTGAATAACTGAAGACAATTTTAATACTATTTACAGTATTCTCTGAGGTGTATCTGTAGGGTAACATTAGTTTTTGAACACATCTCTCCATTAAACACATTTTATTCTGTGAACCTTATGTAATAAATATGATATGATAAAGACTGAGGAAATTGGTAAAGGAAAGAATTCAAGGCTACTTTAAAGACAGGTTTCTCTCCTACTTTTCTCTCTGAGTTCTTCCTGAGGTCCAGCAGAAAAGCCCAACCCATGGAGAAGTGAGAGAGGAGAGGTCTCAGGTGTGATCCATACGGGTCAACCTACTGGGACACAGAGCAGGATGGAAAAGAACGAGTCAGGACAGAGGAGAGTGAGGGCTTGAAGTGAGGGCCTGATTAAATTTGAGTTCTAGGTGCCTTTCAAATTTTACCCTTATCCTGGCTCTGAGATTGACAGTGAATCTGATTTTTATCTACTTGTAGCCAGACATCTCACTAATGGAAGAAATTTATAACACCTGAGCTGGAATAGTTTACAATTGTGTGTCTTCAGGTAAGCTGCTCCACACTCTCTGAACCTTACTGTCCTCATCTATAAAATATGGTTGCCCTGAAGGTTCACGTGGCACAACACAGGTAAAATGCTTAGCACATTACCATTGTAATACCCAGACAATGCAGTCGTCCCTCTGTGTCCCTGGGGGATTGGTTCCAAGATCCCTGCAGACATCAAAATGCACAGATGCTCAAGTCCTTTATATAAAAATGACATAGCATTTGCATATAACCTATACACACCCTCCCCTGTGCCTTAAATCATCTCTCGATTACTTATAATACCTAATGCAATGTAAATGCTATGTATAATGTTGTTACACTACATTTTATTTGCATTATTTTTTATTGTATTATTATATTTATTTTTTTCTCAAATATTGCAGATCACAATTGGGTGCATGCAGGACCCACGAGCGCAGAGGGCCCACTGTAGTAGAATTGTTATGCTGATAAAGAATTGAAATTAAATTAAGTTTCTACTCAGACTTGCTTGTCTTTGTCTTCCTCAAAACTTGATGTCTTTCCAAGGAGTACAGGTCATAGTGAGGATTTTAAGCCACCAAAGAAAACAGTGACGAGAGGTATTTTGGGATTTGAGGATTGTGGGTATTCATAAATGTTACTTTACAATATAACATATTCAGTTTCAGTACATACATATTAAGGTAGTGTTACAGTTACTATGGATGATTCAAAGAATATGAAGATATTCTCTGAACACGAGCAGCTTGCAGAAAATTTTAAACATTAGGAAAATTATCTTACGTATTAATGGAAAGTAAGGCTGTGTTAGCATTTACTTAAATTCTCCTTTGAAGTTTTTTTCACAGTGCCTAAACGAGCAGGGTTAAAGCATAAAATGGCTCATGTCAGCTTATACCAAAATCAGAGGCAAGATTTGTAACATTTTTCAAATGAATAGGAGAATTTGAGGATATATTAATGCATAGGATAAGATGCAGCTGCAGCCTATGAAACAATTTTTGAAGAAAAATTAAAGACTAAACTACAGTATACATAAAAATTCTATAATGATCTATCATAGTTCTTTGGCATGAGAGATAAAGCCATGATACTCAAATAAGTTAGCTAAGAGTGCAGAGTTGGTGGAGAATGGATTCTATTACCATGGCAACCTGATTTGAGATTCGCGAGGTATGTTTTAACCTAGGCTCCTGACTTGGGAATGGATACAAGCAAATAATTAGATAACTAAATTGCTGAGACAGCATGTAAGAAGTACATTTAAGGAAAAAAATCTCTCCAGAATCTAAATTATCATCTGTCTATGATGAATCAGAATAATACCAGACTGCACTGAGCAATGATTTCTATTTCAAGCTGTTCTATGTAAAGGCTTAGGTCCTTTCCTTTCATCTAGATCTATAATAATTTTTTGGAGATTGTTACTGAATTGCATAAAATGTGACTATATAGAGTTCCCTTATCTATAAAATTAAGTGATTGGAATGCATGATGCTTCAGCTTCCTAATTAATGAAGCTAATGAGATGAATGCTGTTAGTTTGGGATTCCAGCAGTGGTTTGAAGGAGCCTTTTTAATTCCTCCTCAATAGGCTTAAAAATACTCTTTTCTCAATTATTTGGCATGTGTTTAAGCATGGGATAATTTGGGGGAAAGTGTGAGAAACCTATTCAAATTAGCTTAAGCTCAAAAAAGAAAAAAGAAAGAGACATTTATTGGAAGAATACAAGTGTTAGCATGTATACTTCAAGGCAATGAAATGCTTCCATATCTTAATAATGGCTAGGATTAGAACTGGAAAGTAATTGGCAACTTTGAAGCTTCTTTCTCTCTCCATCATCATCATCATGATAATTATCATCATCATCGTATCTCTACTTTCTTCTCTATATCTGCTTTATCCTTTTTTCTCTGGTGCCAGCTTTCTTTGCTCAACATGCCCAATGTGTCTGCCCCATACTTAGATTGACATTACGTTCCAGTTCAGGTATCCAGTAGAAATTGTCTAGGGCAGTGATTTCCAAAACATTTCCATGTGAGGTCCAGAGCTATGGATTCCCTGTGCCAAACCAGACAGACACAGACAAAAGGAGCTCAATGATCAGCTTTCCTTTCTGCCAGCAGAGCATTCCAGCTACTCCTCAGGCTCCATGCTCCAACCATAGCATGCGTGCAGCCACTCAACTCTGCTTAGAACATTGCTATTGCTCCTGCTGGATGTCATTGCCAGTCAACTCAACATGGAATGGCTTGCAGTCAATGAACTCTGTTGCCAATATCTGCAGATCATGCCAGGAACTCTTTAAAAAGATACTGAAATGTGAATGTAATCTCCAGGGACTCCACTTCAACCAAACAGAAGTCATAGCCATGCTCAAGAATAGGTAGTAAACTCACCTCCACACTGCAGCACCCCAAGATAAGAAAATTATTAATGCATGTTATAAGAAAGAGTTATAACTCTATCAGTGAGCTATTACTGATGCATGCAGCTATGCTGATGAAAACAATGGTAAGAATATATAGTCATCCCTCATTATCCATGGAGGATTGGATACAGGACCGCTGCCCTGTGGATACCAAAATCCCTGGACACTCAAATCCCCTAGATAAAATGGTGTAGTATTTGCAGATAAGCTACACACATTCTCCCATATATTTTAAATTATCTCTAGATTACACATAATACCTAATACAATGTAAATGCTATGTAAAGAATTGTTATGCTCTATTGTTTAGAGAATAAGTACAATAAAAAAATCTATACATGTTAAGTACAGACATAATTATGCTTTTTTCTCCCCCAATTTTTTTGTTCTGCAGTTGGTTGAATTCACACATATGGAACCCATACATACAAAAGGCCAGCTGTAAACAATCAACTCCTAAAAACACCTAGATCATGTTGAAAACTTGTGATTTTTTCTTATTAGAGCTTTTCTGTGGGATGCTCACAGAAATGAAACTTCCACCAATGAACCCAACTGCCTATGGCACTGAGGTGGGTAACGATTCACTGGAGAATGCTGAGAAGTCCGTGTATCTATCCTTATGGATGGAGAAAGAGCCTCTCCCTTCTCCTTGGTCATCCAGGCCTCATTTGAGTACCTCTCACTGACAGATTCTAAATGAGGGTCCTGTTGGGAAGCAGATCTGTGACACAGACCCATGCAACTTACTCATGCCATAAAGACGTGATCAAATCTCATTTTGAATATACCGCTTCAACTGGATGATAACGCTCTGCTGTGAATTTTCACCTTATGGCTTATCAGTTACGATAGGCAGCTCAGGTTGCATAGTCACTGATGTTTCACAGTGAGGAGTTCACAGTACCAGAATCTCGTGGCAAGCCAGAGGCTGTTTCACAACAGATACTGGCAGGAGAAGTGATGGCTTTGCTTCAGTGCTGACGGGTCTACATTGTGTTTTCTTGCTCGAACTTAACAGAGGGCCTATAGACCTTCCACAACTGCCACCAACATTTTCAGAATCATTACACCTGCCGGGTCTTACAGGCAAGGGGAAGAGCAACTTGCTCTGTAAACTAGACTAGATTCAGGGTTTGTGTTAAAATTAAACATCTTACGATCACAAGCAAATATGATCAATAGTCAATGTTATTCTAATATATTTGAAAATGTTAACAAAATACCAAATTTCCTAGGAAATTTTATAATTTACCAAACCTTATTTCAGAGGAAAGGAACAACCAAAATAGCACAGATTAGCATTAAAACAATGGAATAATTTGTTTACAAAATTAATTTTAAAATTATATCCAGAGGTTTTTATAGGAAAATTTTGCCAAACCTAAGAACAAATAATATTTATCTTTTAAAAAAATTGTCCTTCTTTTTAATATACAAAGAAGGAATATTCTAGCTTGTTCATGAAATTATAAGAGTCTTTATATGAAAACTAGACAGGCATGATATGGAAAAGAAAAATTAGAGGGCAATGTCACTTAACATATTGTGAAATGCATAAATAAAACACTAATAAACAGAATTCAGCAATGTGTTAAAAATACTCTGACTAGGTAATGATTATCCCATAAAAATTTATTAATAAAATATACTTGATGTAGCAAAGCTATAGGGGGTTCTAGAAATCTGTTCTCTCTTTCTTCCATTGATTTGCATTTGTAGCTGAGAATGTAACAATCTACCTAGAAACTCTATTTCCCAGCCCTCCTTGCAATTAAGTATGGCCAAGTGTCTTCCATGAGAAAGTCAGGACCTTTAGATAATGTGTCCATTCTCATTTTTATGTAGCAAGGACCCAGCTATATACTGAGCACATGAGGACAAAGCCGTAGGTGATAGTGAAGCACAGTCTATTTCAAAAAACAAAGTTTCCAAATAACTAAATAGAGCAGAAATTTTTGTCAGGCTGGACTGCTATAACTTGGAATTTTTTTGGTAATGGAGGAAAATTTTTTGTACTGATAAATATGTATGTGTGTAGGCATGTACACACATATATATACTTCTGTATTTACTAAAATAATATTTAAATTATTTAACTCCTTGCATATTTTAAGTTGTCACTTAAGATTTTTCATCCTGAGTTTAATAGTTTCAAAATATGTTTTCTGGTTAATTGTTTATAGTGAATTGGCTTTTTAATACATACTTTTAATTAAAATTTTAGACTTAGATTTAAAATTAAAATGTTAATCTAATTCTAGTTTTTAGATTTGCATTTTAATTAAAATTTACTTGCAATGATTAATTTTATGTGTCAACTTGAATAGGCCATGGGGTGCCTACATTGCACATTGTTTCTGTGTTTGTCTGTTGAGGCTGTTTCTGGATGAGATTAGCATTTGAACTGGAGGACTCAGTAAAGCAGATTGTCCTCTCCGATGTGCTTGGGTATCATTCAGTCCACGGAGGGACTGAATAAGGCAAAAGGCAGAGGAAAAATGAATTCATTCCTTTTTCTTCTTGCCTGCCCGCTTAAGCTGGGACTTCTCATCTCATCTTCTCCTGCCCTCAGACTGAATCATGCCTACACCTCTGGGTTTCCTGGATCTCTAGCTTGCAGATGGCAGTTTGTGGGACTTCTCAGACTCCATAATTGCATGAGCCAATTTATACACACACACACACACACACACACACACACAGAAATATATCTGTATCTATCTATATTTATTTATAAATAGAATGTATATATATATATTTTTTCTATCTGTTCTATTTCTCTGGAGAATTCTAATACTGGTGATAGATGCATGGATGGATAGGTAGGTAGATAATCAGATGAAGAAACAAACAAATGACCAAAGGCAACAGCCTTGCCATGATTCTGTAAAGGAGTAAAACTTCAGTTATTTCTCATTGACCTACTGATTTTTTTGTTTGTTCTCTTGGGTCTTTTTCTTGCAACTATGAACTTTGGTATTGTCCCTATGTTTGGTGCCTAGATAACTTATACTTAAGGGTAACTCAACCTGGCAAGATATGTCACAACCAAAAGAAATACTATTATTCCCTTAGAACACGGGAAAAGGCAATTTTGAAAGAGGTGGTCATTATGGAACATTGGAAAAGTGGACTTTTTCGGCAAGATTACCTTTAGGAAAATCTACATTCAGAAGCTGAGTATCTGAAAATGAATTTCCTTAAAACCATGCATGCCTGTATAAACCCTGGAAAGCCTATGTGTATGTATCTTTAGGGTGCTACTTGCTCAATTTGAAGACTGACTTCAGGGCTAAATCAGCACTTCAAATAATATGGTCTGTGAATCACATGTTTCAGAAACATGTGGGATACTTATTTGGAAAAATGATATTGTAGGCTCAGCTCCAAATCTGACTCATACCTCTGCCTCCACTTCCCCCCCTCTGGAGGTGGGGCCACAGAATTAAACTTAAAGCTCTCCAAGTAATCCTGATACACAAGGCCTCTAGATCATTATTTTGGAAATACCACTCTAGTCCAAACCATAACAAAAAAATGATAAAAAAGGAACTTCAATCTTTTTCCAACCTTTGCACACACATAAAAGGAGATTAAGTTCATAACTCCCAGCAATAGTTCTCAAATCTCCCATTCTTTCTCCCTAAGTCTGCTGTGCCCAACATTCCTTATTCCTGTCATTTACCGCTGCCATTGCTCACCCTCCAAAAATGAAACCAGCCAAACAGACATCTCCCACGTGACCCTTCATTCTTGATTATGTGGATCAACCTCATAAAGTCCTTCTCTTTCTTCTTTCATCTCTTTCTACCACTTTTATCTCCCAATTCTATGATGGTTTATTATAAACACACAAAGAAGAATAAGGAGGGCACAATATTTGCCTCTAAAGACAGATTACAGACACTTTGATGCAGAGAGTGTTCAATTTAATGCCTTTCTCCAAATTCCAGAAATCTCATTGACTGGAGAGCAGCCTCATGAAGAGGTGGTCCAGTGAGTCTAAAAGTGACATGTACTAAAAAATAATAATGTAAGTCATGTGTGCCTTCGACACACATAGCTCCATCATGGGGGAGGGTTTTTTGCTATTCAAGCCCCAAGGCTTGGATCTCTCTTATTTGGATCAGAGCAATACTCGGAGAGAAATAATTAAAGGAGACTCAGTTTGGAAAACTAGATTCATTTATATCTGAATTGGCAGAGTTATCTTCTGAAGAACAAAATAGATACAGAAAGTAGGCAGGCTGTTTCTCTGGAAATGTATGTCAAGATGCTTTGTGGGCTGTAAAAGGTATATTAGGGTCGAAACCAATGAAAGGGAGAAGAGAAAGCAGGATTGGGTGAAGAGAGAAATCCAGCTGCCATGCAGGCCTGACAAAGCCTCAGCTGATCCTGGTGGCATCTCCAGGTGTGTATGGACAGAGTTGTCTCATTTTGGCTGAAACAGTCATGTCTGTATATCCACACCTCTCTCGGTCACCAAATGTGGGCTGCCCTGGGGAAGACACGACCCAGAAAGAAGCTGCTCTCTTCAGGTAAGGCAGCCCTCTGGGTAATCCGACAGCTGAAGACTGCCCACCAACTACACCCCCTCAACTTGGGAGCAGCTCTGATGAGCGATGTAGGTCATGCGTTTCCAAGTCTGTCTTGGAAAGGAATAGTGAAATGAAGAAAGAGGGTGAGAGATAGAAAATGAGATATGGTTTTTAAAATGGGGAGGTAGAAGGGGTTTTGAAAAGGGTCATGAGACATGGAAAAAGTAGCTACTATTCTGGAATGTCTTTGATTTTGGGGAGCTAGATGGTGAAATAAAATTCTAGGATATTCTGTGCTTTATTCAATTAAATCCTCATCAGCACTTTTAAAGAGAATATTTGTGTCCTCCCAGAACTCATATGTTAAGACACTGTCTGCCCCATGTGATGATAATAGAAAGTAGTGCCTTTTCAAAATAATTAGGGTTAGATGAGGTCATGAGGGTAGAGCCATCATGAATGGGATTAGCATCCGTACATGAGTCATGAAAGAGCTTGCCTCCCCTCTCTGCTCTCTGCCACATGAGGATGGAACAAGAAGTCAGCAGTCTGCAACCCATAAGAGGGCCCTCACCAAAACCTGACCACACTGGCACACTGTTCTTGGACTTCCGCCCTCCAGAACTGCAAGAAATAAATCTCTGTTGTTTATAAGCCACTCAGTTTATGGTATTTTTGTTGTAGCAGCCTGAGCTAAGACAAGACTTAAGTCAACATTTAACTTCCTTTTCAATTCTCGTGTCTGTGATATCAGGCCTAGGCTGAATTCAAGCTTTCTGTGGGTAACAGAAGGAGTGTCATTCCCTTGATCGAACCCCTTCTATGACTTTTCATGATCCTCAAGATATAAACTTCCTGAGTTGGCAAACAAGACCTTCCTTTTGCTTGGCTTTTTTAGTTTCCTCGCTTAACCCTCCCTCTTACGGGCTATGTTCAAGCCATCATGAGCACGTAGCTGGTGTTGGCACTCTTCCTTTCAGATCTTCACACTTGCCTTCTTCTCTGTTAGAATCACTTCTCTTCACTTAGCTTCCTCTTCACCCAGGTTTCAACTTAAACCCCACTCCCCAGGGATCCTTCCCTGACCCCAACATCCTAGTCACACTCTCCATCACAACTATATTTTCCCTTTCAAAACATTCATGATACTCCACATTATTACTTTATCTCAATTCCTGTATTCCCCAAGAGGCTGGAAATTGTATGAGGGAAGGGAAGCATCTGCTTCACTCATCGCTGCGTCCTCCGTGCTTCCTGCAGGAAAGGGAGGTTTCTAACGGTAGGGTTATCAGTCACACGCGAGTGCTAATGGCAGAGTGGTCTAAAATGGCCAGCTGCAATACTGAAAACAGAACTCAATTATTGGTAGTGTGGCTAGCATTTGAACAAGAGTAATAATTATTATAATAATGATAATGATAGTTAACACTTTAATGATACTCACTGCATGCCAGGCACTGTTCTGAGTGTTCTACATACATTATTTTAATTCTCACAATAGTCTGATGAGGTGGGAACCATTACATGTACATTTCTGAATTGCAAGAACTAAAGAACAAAGAGGGCGAAATAACTTCTCTAACGTCACACACTCTGCAAGTATTAGAGCCAAAGATATGAAGCCAGGCAGTCTGACTCCTAATCCAATGCTCTCAATACTTCATACTACCACCTCTGTATTTGAGTTTGACATTCATAATAACAATAGAAGAGAGACGTATTTCTTCCTTATTAGGATTTTTTTTTAAATTAAGAAAACAGAGAGCATACAGTTCTATGTTTGTTCTGCCAGAAAGTAGACTTTCTCCTCCATTTCCTCTTACATCAGTTAAATGTTTGGGCACTTAGCAGTCCCTCTGGTTAGTTATTAGCTGTGTTTGCCTCCTCTTATCAGCAAACGGAATTTGCAGAGAGTAGGGATGGTTTAACAGTGTCTTTTCAGGTAACCTAGTAAAGACATTAAACTCATGGGCTATATAGCAGGGATCACTTTGGGTTCACCTATCAAGTATTTTGAGGAAAGAAGCTTTTGAAGCTATTTTCTTATTTGGAAATGAAGACAATAACAATATCTTATTTACAAGGTTACTATAAAGGAAAAAGAAGAACAGTACTTGCTACAGAGTGAGTGACAGAGAGAAAAAAGAAGCCCATTTTATTTCATGATCATCCCAAAATTTTCCATGCTACCTGTTTTACCAACCTAGAATCTCCTGTTGTAAACCAATGGTAGCTAGTTTATGTATAGTTAGTTGGATAATGAAATTTGAACAAAAATTTTTATCCAATAGACCATCACTATGGTTTTATTGACTTATATGCAAGGTTATTGCAACTAAACATTACATTTGCTAATACTTTTATGCCCATGGTAAAAGTAACAAAGGTTGTTATAACCCTGCTTGTACATTCATACCTGATTGGATTTTAATGTGTGGAACTTTGAAACTTTGCCAGATCATTTTTTTTTTTTTTTTTTTTTTAATATTTAGGTAGCTTTGTGCCATGAGCCCTCTACTGTTTCTCCGTTCTAATCGAGGCTAAGGCCAACCATTCTCCCCGTTGGAGTGCACAGCACACATGGCTAATTATCAAGGTTCCCTTTCCAGCTGAGCCTTCACAGGTCCTCCAAATCCTCCTCACGCATCCAAACAACTGATTGGACTTGGCCTGAGAACTATTTGTTGTTCCAGGAAAGAAAAAAACAAAAATTGACGTTAGTAAGGGCTAAAAGAAAGGGTTAGCACAGTTTTATGAGAGAGATCAGACATTACTTCAGTCTTGAATCATAAAAATAATGTAGATTTTAAAAAATGAATTCATCTCAGTATTGGGATCTTAGTCTGTGCCACCATATAATATACATGATTTAAAATATGCCATCTTATTTTCTGGTTCACAATCTGTATCTCCAACAGGGAAGTATTGATAGGTTTTACATTAAATTATTATTCACATACTTTTACCCTAGCCAAATCAATTTCATTTTTTTTTTATCTCCAACACAAAGAGGGATGCTCGTTTACAAAAGATAGGGAGAAAGGGAACATACAGGGCTTGCTCCCACTAATTTCTAAGGCCCTTTCAAGCAGCCATTTCACACTTCAAACTGTTCAGAAGTGGGAAGTAATAGAAGGAAGGAAGGGGAAAGAAGACAAAATAAAGGGCATGGGGTGGGGTAGGTCCTGGCAATTTTAATTCTGTGCCTCATAGTATTATAAAGGTCTTATGTCTTTCTGAAAAACTCATGAAGGCTATTGACCCTCACTCCAAGAATAACACTGCCATGGAGACCCTTAAAGTTTTATATATAATCTCACTGACCACTAGGAGTATCCATGGATCACAACATAATAACCAAGTTACTGGCTAGACTGGTGGCTTCCCAGAAGAAGAAATTAGATTACTCACGAACATTTGAACAACGGTATGATTTTTGCCGTTAACATAGCATCTTATGCTGCATGATGGATTATAAATGAGCCAGAGCTTCTTCAAACCTCTGTTTGTCATTTTAGAGCACTGTCTCCCACATTTCAGCTATTTGCATCCCATTTTTGTGGTTTCACTTATAACTGTATAAAATAAAAACACTCTATAATTTGTTTAATAATTGTCTTTTAATCCATTTTCTGAAACATAACTCTGTACAAATTTCCTATTTCTATAGCAAAGGTAAAAAATTAATATAACTTTCATATAGATTTTCATTTCTATAAGGATATTATCCCCACTTTACAGATGTGGAAACTGAGGTCCGAACATTGACATAACTTGAATAAGTTCTCATTGTTAATAAGAAGTGAGATTCAAGGACAGTTTGACTGGCTTCAAAGCCTATGCTCTCAGTTACTGACTTTATTATTTGCTATGCTTTTGGTAGGCTGTAAAACATAAGATGTATAAATGAAGAAATGTAAAGAACATGGACAGACTTCACTAATAATTTGACTCACTAATAATTTGGGTCTATATTTGATTTTCCCTATAAGAAAGGAGATCTCATAAGCATGTTGACAAATGTCTGAGCTTAGGTCATTTACTTTTAAGCTTTTTGATAAGGGTGATGAATCCGTTTGTCTGTTTTATTTGTTTGTGGATTGACTGGAAATAACCTTTCCCCTACTGGAATACATTCTGGTGAAAACATCACTGTGCTCTGCTTGGAAAAATAATGGACATGTCACCCATGGTAGACCAATCAAATATTATGTGTTTGAATTGTGAAAATGAATAATTTAGTCAAAAAAACGGAAAATGCCTGGGCCTATTTCATTTCCATGCAGACTCCCTAGGAGATCGCCTTAGGCTCCTGCCTCCTGTATCTTCACCCAGTGTTTTTCTGACCCTGTCTAAACTGGTTCATTAGATGTCCCTTACTTTGATGAGCTCTAAAGTATCCTGCCAATAAAGTCCTAACATGCTTCAGTTGGCTAGAGTCAGTTCCTAATGCCTCAAACAAATATTTTAAAAGATACCATTTTTGTTTCTAAATTTCCCTCCTAAAGCATCAAACTAATTTCCAATTCCATCAATAGTATATAAAGTGTTAAGGTAGGATTCTGAAAGAAATGGAGAATAACACCCAAATGACAAACAGGAACTTGCAATGTTTTCATTTGAATTTGTTTGATCAGAAATGACATTCTCTCTTCTTTCATTAAAACCAAATGATCCTGGGCTTGCAGTTAATTTCACAGTAAATAAATGACAACACCTCTACCTCAAAGTTGGAAAATACATTTTGTGATGGGGTCATAGTTCTCTTAGCAAACACAAATGTCTTGATTATGTTCTGTGGAAATTTTCTTTTTACCAATATGCTCAGATCTCCTTTGGAGTCACTTTGAAACTTGTCCAATCTTGCCAGCAAGTGATCATCAATTAGATGTTTCTGTGAATAAACATCCAATTTATTGTAATGATTTGCAGGTACAATTTTGCCTGACCCTGTGGGTCTGTCTTTATTCAACTGCATATACCGGTAGTGAATATACGAGTATAAAAATAGCTAAGTATATATTATTTTAAATAGTAATTAGGAGGCAAATCATCTGTAAAACTGATAGAAAGATTGTTAGAGTCTATTGAGCTTGAATAATTCTATTTATGTTTGGAGTTAAATTTAAATGTAAAAGAACAAGAGGCTTAGCCAAATGAAAGCACAGGTAGTGAGTTATGAAGGTGATGTGGTTACTGACACTGAAGCTGGAGAAAAATGTTAGGAACAGATTAAGGTATTTCCTTCCTTGGGAATGGAGACAGAGAATAAAACCTTTAATTAAAGCATTTGTGTTGATGGTAGAGGATTCTCCAAAAGCAGTGAACCTTAAAAAATAAACAAGTTGATTGTTTCAACTTAAAACAGGTATTTTTCAATAAAGGGAGTATGCTTTTAGAATTCTGAGGAGGAGGTATGCTCTCGTGATTGTTGGTGGAAATGAGTATGTCAGTGTGAAACGGTAATATTCAGACAAAGGGAGTGAGCTATTTCAACTGACAAAATTTGAGCTTTAAAATCAGTTATCCACCATGATCATTCTATTAGAAATATCACAGTGGAGAAGGCCAGAAAGGAGATGAAAATTTATGGTGGATGAAATATACAAATTTCTAAAGGTAAGAAGACACTCACAAAAAATATTTCTTCCCCTTTCATATCACTCTGCATACATGAACCACCTCCAACAAAAACAGGACATATTTATTAAACATTTATTAAGTGCAAGGCATTGTCCAAGAAACTGAAGATACAATTGTGAATAAGAGAATAAGAGAGTCAAATTTCCTTTCCTTTCAAGAAGAAAGAGATTTAAAGTAATATATTTGTGTATGTGTACATATAGGTGGGTGTAATATTACTTCAGGAAGTTACATGAGCTGCAAATACAGATAATGATAGAAGGTAAATGATACCTATTTTAAATAGTATGGTTAGGAATAAGTTGTTTAAAGGTAACATTTGAATATACTTTTCAGTGAATTTAGTCAATTAGTGAAGATCTCCTTGCCAAAGAACAACAAATAAAAAGCTTAATACTTTTAAAGATGAACATGGAGGCCTATGTTTCTAAAGCTAAGTGGGAGAAGGGGAGAGTAGTAGGCAATGATGAAGAAGAATTATGTAGCAACAGATCATATAATGTCTTGTGGATCATGATACTGAATTTGAATGGGATTTTACCAAGCGATAGTGAACCATTTGGGTTCTTTGATCACAGTCACGGTCGGCTATTTCTGTTTCCCACCTTTTTCACACTAGACAGAAGACTCTGCAACAGCCTGTTGGCATTTGTCTTGTTCACTGCTTATATCCCTGGTGTGTATAGAAAACACTAAGCATTCATTAAGCATCTGTACAGTCTAATTGGATGTAAATCTGTTTCCAAAATGTTAGTGAAATTTCATGTTGTAGGTACACTTACAAAAAATGAAGGGACATTTTCAATGTAATTAGAATTTGGAATCAAATACACGTATTTAGAGCTAAATAGATGATTAGGACAGTTACTTTCCTTCCCACTTGGGCATGAGTCTTTTATTTTCATAAGGGAAATCAAGCAAGATGTAAGAGCTGTTACTTCAGGCAGTGCCTTTGTAGACTAAACTTTGTCCTTCAAACACAGTGCTCGTGTTAATTGGAATAGACCAGCAG
Organism: Eulemur rufifrons; assembly: GCF_041146395.1. Taxonomy (NCBI): domain Eukaryota; kingdom Metazoa; phylum Chordata; class Mammalia; order Primates; family Lemuridae; genus Eulemur; species Eulemur rufifrons. Next base: position 22,249,203 of record NC_090992.1, read on the forward strand.
GGAATGTTAGGGGCTTAAGATACTCTGAGGTTTACATCACCAACATGGATCAAATGGAATATTTGGCATATTTCTCTTTGTAAATGAAGCATCTCAGCTTTTATTTAAGGTAGCACATTAAATACAAAGTGAATATACTTCAGTTCTCCTTGTAGGCTGCAGGCAAATATGAATCTAGATTTTCACAGACAATGTAAAGAATTCTATTAATCAAAATGAAGCTATTATTGAATAGTACATACTATTTACATAGTAAATAGCTCTGTGCTAAATGTTGGGGAAACTATTTATGATTTCTGTGATATTGCTTGTAACTGGAATTTTCCTGACCTTTTCCCTAATTTTTATCCTAATAAACTCTTATTTATTCTTTAGAACCCAGACTCAGATTCAATTGCTATTGATATGACCATACTGGGCAAAATTAATTACTCATCTTTTATGTCCTCACAACCCTTACTTCGTAGAACTTACTGCATCTTCCTGAATTCATCAGTTCACAACTCCATCATCTCCACTGGATCGAGAGCTTCCCTAGAGAATGGATTCAAATACATCTTCACCATATTCTCAGTCTTAGCCATGTCTGACATGTGATGAGCTCCCTTAAAAGGCTAAAGAAATCAATCAGTAAACATTTATTAATGTCATCTATTTGCCTGTTTGCCTAGATTGGGGTCCAGGGTTTTCCATTACTCTGGGAGCACACTACCAGTCTGATGTTCAAAGAGAATTTGTAATCCTTCTCTGGAGATGAAATAAAAACATATAAGGGAGGAGCAAGAGCAAACAAATTGTTGTTTATTACAGACCTAGTTTTTATGGTGACCACATTGGCTGATCAAGTTTTAGAAGCTAGAGAGAAAGTTTTCTCAGAACAGATGATATGGACTAGTCTTTTATAGAATGAGAGGTGGGGTGCCTGGCATGTGTGGGTCCCCAGCAAAACTAACTTTGACTAGAGTGATGGGCATGATTTATAATCCATAGGATTGAACTAAATAATGTAGAACGAATTTTTTTATTTTCTTTAAAGACAAGAAAGGAACTGAACTCCTTAATCTGGGGATTTTACTTTAAACTCACCAAGAAAAGTTGATTTGGGGCTGGGCGCAGTGGCTCACGCCTTTAATTCTAGCACTCTGGGAAGCCGAGGCTGGAGGATCGCTCAAGGTCAGGAGTTCCAGACCAGCTCTGAGCAAGAGCAAGACTCCATCTCTACTTAAAAATAGAAAGAAATTATCTGGACAACTAAAAATATATAGAAAAAATTAGCCGGGCATGGTGGTACATGCCGGTAGTCCCAGCTACTCGGGAGGCTGAGGCAGAAGGATTGCTTGAGCCCAGGAGTTTGAGGTTGCTGTGAGCTAGGCTGACACCATGGCACTCTAGCCAGGGCAAAAGAGCAAGACTCTGTCTCCAAAAAAAAAAAAAAAAAGTGATTTGGGGTAGAGGCACCATGTCATTAGATAGGAATTTTTTTTTTTTTAAATGTTTGAACTTACTATTCATGGAAAAGAGAAACAGGGAAAATAATTTTCACATTGTTTTCATGGAGTTTCCTTTTACTTTGTCTGTTTTTTTTTTTCTCTCCATTACTTTTTATTTTCCTTTTCTTCTTTGCCCGTCCTAACTGTCTCCTAGCTTTCATTCTTTTGTTCTAAAAAGCGATGCTCAGGCAAAAATATATAAAACCTGAATATTAAATTCCATTGTCTGTATGACAGATTCATGTCAAATTACTCAGATCAAAAGTATCTAATGTTAAATAGAGGTAAATTTGATTCTGAGCATTCTATGTACTAAATGGGCAATTGAAAACAAAATTGAGAAACATTTTTTTTCAAGAAAATTTATTGTTTAATTGTTTTAGGAAATCTAGAGCTTTGGCTTACATGAATTTCACTAATGTAGCATCATAAATTCCCTTGCCTTTTGGCCCCTGTTTCTTCTCCATGAGAAGGCTTAGCTGGCAATTATAAAGCAGCAAGAAGAACAATCCAGTTTCTATAGCAATGGCGACTGGTCAAGAAGAAAGTCGAAGTCAGCGCTGTTGCCATGACATGTCAGTGAGGATTCATGGGGTGCACTTTTCATGAGCAGATGAATACGTGCCTGCCGAAGACTGGCCGCGAGGAAGGTCTGACGTCAGCTCAGCACCTGCCCTTCCGCAGCGTGCTGCGTCCTTTTATTACAGAAATAGCTCCACAGAGTGGCCTGGGATGGCCTGAGATACAGCAGCAGCTGTGTTCTTTTCCTCCTTTCCTAAGAACACAAATGACTGTGTTGATGAGCGGGGTCTGAGTGGAAAAGCAAATTTCTCACTTCGCTTTTTAACATATTTTTTTCGTTCAGTTCACTACCAACATCTACTAAAAAGAGGTGAGCAGGGTTGGTCCATGATCTAGAACACCCTCAAAGCAGATTCTAAATCATTTCAACAATTGATCTAGAACTTCGGTATATGAAACTTACAAAGTGTATGGCGTGAGCCACTTGCAATTTGTTCTTCCTGTTTGTGATTCCTGAAATACTAGTGAATGTTGCCACCATCCAAGGCAATTTTATCTGTTAGGTACTGCATCTAGGCCCAAAAAGCGTTTGGAGGACTTCTGAAAAAGTTAGAAATGACATATAAAATTTACATATACATATAGGGAAACAGGAGAATTAAGATTAATAACTGTTAAATTAATTGTCCATAAATCATTTTATGATGACTAGCCAGTTGCCGAATGCAATTCTTACATAGATATAAAAATCTTAATATATAAACAAACCTATTTAGGTTAAATCTTAAGAAAAAATGAATAATGGGTCTTACAAGAAATTAATTAGAAAATTCTACTTTCATTTATTTATTGTAATTACACATGAAGTTTAATGGGTTTATAAGTGTATTTTAGTACGCCTAATACAACATAGAGTAAGGATTCCCAAAGTGGAAGTGTGTGGACTGTGAGGGTACTAAGATGATACATCCTCTGTCCTCTGTTCACACAGAGACACTCATGAGCTCTTTCTCTTTATTGTGTCACTCACTTACTTACTTCTTTCCATTCCAAAACCACCAGAGACCACTTGACTACTGTTTATCATATGAATCACTTCAGTTTTCTGATAATTGTTCTTTCTGCCTCCAGTTGTGCCTTCTCCTTTAGAGCATCCCCATCGCAGCTTAGTGTGACCCACCATACAGTTCTGTCCTGGTTCTTCCCTCCCCTGGATCCCAGTGCTTATGGAGTAAAATCCAACCTTTGCAACACGATAAAAAAATAACCTCCAGATTGTGGCCCAGCTAACCAAACTCCCAAGACTCATCTTTCTCAATCCCAACCATTGTCTTCTCTTCCCCTTTGCCACTGCATAAAAATTTTACCTTTTAATCATATTGAACTTCTTGTAATTCCTTACATAATTAATATTTTCTGTCGCATGTGGCATTCTCTCTGCTAGAAACTTTTCTACATATTTCACGTGTACGCCACAAAATGGATAATACCTCTTCATCATTGAAGTCTTAACTTACAATTAATTCTGTTCTCAAGAATAAGTTGGGTGGCGATTTTATCGGCTCCCAAGTCTCTTTCTCCTCTCCTCCTTGAACCTCCCCCCCTCCAGCCATAGTACTCTGGCTCTTCTCTCCGTATGATGTATGCAGGCCTTCTCTGTACACTTTTCACACTGTTTTCCTCTTTGGAATCCCCTGGCTCAGTCTTATACTATTCAACTCTTCTGCATTCTCCAAAATCTTTAATTCATGCTACCTCCAAGAAGACTTCCCTTGTTACTATCCCCCCCCCCCGTAATAAATTTTATGCTTAGAACACATGGCATATATTACCTGTTTAACTTAATCAGCATTTACCATACATGTCTCTGAAATATCACCAGCATCAGTGTCAGATATGATTATTCAGTTCTGGTATAAACAGTTCTGATATGAAAAGACCTAGTTACAAGTGTTTTTCGGTTTTTTGCTTTTTGGGGTGGAGTGGGCAGGGTCTTACTCTTTTGCCCTGGCTAGAGTGCAGTGGCATCATCATAGCTCACTGGAACCTCAAACTCCTAGGATCAAGCAATCCTCCTGCCTCAGGCTCTCCAGTAGCTGGGACTAGAGGCATGTGCCGTGCCACTACACCCCGTTAACTTTTTTTTGTTGTTGTTGAGTCCAGGTCTCTCCATGTTGCTTAAGCTGGTCTCTAACTCTTGACCTCAAGGGATCCTCTCACCTCAGCCTCCTAAAGTGATAGGATTACAGGTATAAGCCACTGCACCCAGCCTAGTTGCAAGTTTTTTGAGGGAAAAATTATATGTGTCTCCCACAGCAGCTAGCAGAGTGCCTTATTTGTGTTATTAGAGGCTCGGTAAAAAATAAAATTAGTTAAATGAATAAATATGTATGTGACAGAATTCATTAATGAGTTTGTTAAATGAGTGTGAGTGACAAATGAGGAAGAGATGTTTTACATCAGTGGAGAAAACAAATTATGAAAATTATTAATAGTTAAAAAGCAGATTATAAGAAATTTCAGAGGAACTATGAGCTTTTAATAAATGTGGTTTAGAGAAATCAGTTTTACTAACTTGGTGTGAATTCTTGACAAAAATAAAATTGACTTTGGTGGGAATCTTACCAGCAAAAAATTATATGTGACAGGTCAGTACCTGTGCAAGTCTCCACATTTACACATTGTTCTGGTGAGTTTAGACTCTTTTTATATCCAAAATTAAAAGAATTAACATAATGCAACATCTGTTGGTGAATTGTTATCTGATTTGCTGGTGTTTTAACATTGAACACAGTATGGTGGCAATTGCCACCTGTTTTTGTATTTTCAATCAGTAAAATACTGTTGTAAACTTCAGCCTTCATGTTTTCTGAAGGTGGTAAATAGTATACGACTATTTAAACAAACTAAACAAAGTAATTAAGGCAATTAACTAGCATCATCCTGACAAGATAAAACATAGCAAATTCAGACATAGTTATTTACACTGACTGATATCAATTCTTTTGGGGTTAATACTTAATATATTTTAAGAAACAATAAAACAACAAATTAAGATTTGAGCAAGAAATCATAAAAATCTGTTGTATCACTCATACTATCCCAGCCTGAGGTTGTATTTTTATATGAGTTTCAAAAAGAAATGTAACACAAGCAACAAGAAACAGAAACACAACCATAAAAAAGAAACTAGGCCAACAGGTTTTGGTTTCTGTGGTTTTTGATGTTTTCTTTTGTCTTCACCACAGAAAAAATAGTTGGCTGCCTAAATTGTTCTCGTGGCTGCCAATTTTGTTGATACTAGGCATTATAGCCTTTTAAAACTTAGAAATCAGCTTACTGGAGCTTCATCTAAGACAGTATAGTGACAGACATCAGTAGCGTCCACCAAGCATTCATACTTACTCCATATCGAGTGTGTGGCTGGGGCTGGGAAGTGACTGGCTAGCTAGAAACGACATGTCCATTCTTCTCTGCATCTAGATAGGACCACATGACCAGTTCTTGCCAAAGGAATGTGATCTATTGTGATGTATATCACTTGAATAAAATGTTGGTTAACAAAATGGGGTATGCACTCTCCATACTCTTGTTCATACCTCATCTGATTGACACGTGAAAGGGATTCCAAGTTCTAGAGTCAGTGGAGCCATAAGAGGGAAGAGGTCTAGGCCCCTGAATTACCAACTGGAGAAAGGCTACCCGCTGGCCAGAACATCTGCACAGAAGTTAGGTGAGCAGGAAATATACTTCTATGAGTAAATTATTGAAATGTGCAGATGAAATGTGGTTATATATTTCTTATAATAACTAGAACAACCTTGAGGTCACTAACACTTTGAGATTGCAATGGTGTCCTCTAATAGTCACAGTTAGATTCATTTGTTGCCAGTTTTGATTGCATGCTACAAAGAAACCTTTCCAACCATAGTTCTAAAGTTAACACTAATTTTAGTCATTTTTCCCAAGCATTTGTCTAAGCTAAAATACTGCAGCCTGATTTACTATCTATCATTTTATTGCCAACATACAGAGAGAATTAGACCAGAGAGTTAGGGGATGAGGAGTGCATACAAGCTCATGGTACTGCTTAAAATCCTGGATCCAGTTGTACCTGATGCTAACTAATTCTTAAATTCTCTTACTTCCTGTTACTCTTCCTTTGCTTCTTTCTCTTACTCTTTAAGCTCATTTGAGTGGTGTCAACTGAAAGCACAGTGACTACAATAATGCCAGGACACACAGAGGCCCATAAATCAGGTAAAAGAGCTTAGATTAGTTGCAATTCGGCATAAAAGTGACATTGATAAAGGGGAGGCATATTTAAATATAAAGTTAGGCCATTTGAGGGGATATTCATTACATATGAACTCACCTTAGTAACTATGTCTCAGCAAAAGTTTTAGAATTAGCACAATAGACTTTCTAAAAGTTGTTGAAGTACAGCAGTGCTTCACAGAAATACTTAGACTTATTAAAAGTTACATAAGACTGTATGCATGCTTTAATTAAAAGCTGAGTAAAATATAAGTGCTG